>NW_006238973.1:1495589-1504107 GCF_000226075.1 Solanum tuberosum | reverse complement strand
TATAACCTTCTCATTCTATACCCACCAAACACCTTAGCCATTAATAGTCTTGCATACATTAACCCACCAACATGACACACCCACCAATAGGAAAACGATCTTAACCAAATTTGAAACCTAAATTGTTACCTCTAACATGTAGTAATAATAAATTAACAAGATGTCACCTTTATGCATATACTCAATTCATTGTTTAAAGGCGAACCTACCTGAATCATGAAGTTTGGCTGTTCTTTTTTCCTCTCGTTCATCCGCCTAAGTAAGTTTCTGCCTCCCTTTCTTTTCTAAATTAATTATTTAATAAAAAGTGACAAATCCCTAATTTATTTTAATAAATATGGGTCAAATAATAGATGGTCTTAAGTAAATTATTCACTTAGCCCATTAGCCACCAACTAAAATTAATTATTTAAAATTATCCGTCAACTAAATAATCGAAATTAACAAATAGTTCAAAAATTTCCAAAAGTGATTTTTCCGGGTCATTACAAAAAATGAAGATTGATTTTTTTATGTCATTGTTGATATCGAACATTGGGTGAAAAACTACGAAAACAAACTTGTAAAGTCAAGGGGAAATATAAAATATAAAATAATAATGTTTTTTTAAAAAGCTTTTCTTGTATTTATCATACTTACATTCATGAGCAGAGAAAATGACAAAGAGAAGTAAAGTGAAGAAAATCGAGTGCTTAGTGACGGCCATTATTTTCTCAAGCAATTTTGAGTTTTTTTGTGAAAACTATTTTGGAGTGGTTGAATAAAACACAATTTTCATTGATATTTATAATGGGTTGAAATCATTTTTGCCTTTTGGATTAAAGATCAATTTTTTTTCTTAAACTGATCTTTTTCCGAAATAACTTGCTTATTCATGTCAACATAATAGGATTTGTTTGACTAATCTTTTCTCAAACTCTTGACCATCCTGCATAGTAAGTAAGTATATATTAGGATAGGTGCATTTTAATTATATTTCATTCAATATATGTATTATAAATACATCATATTGTAAATGTTTATTTAAATAGACAGTATCCAGCTTGCAAGCAAGTAATTCAAGCAAACAACTTAAAAGTAACTCAAGCAAGCAACTTATAAGTAGTTTAATCAAGTAGACAACTTGGTAGAACATGCATATAGAGTTTCAAATAAACGGGTTGGGTTGAAATTGGACAAATTCAAAATGGACCGAGTTAATAAATGAATTTGCTAAAATCAGCCCAAAAGTTTCTTGGATTAAAATGACCTGGAGCATAACCCGCCCAACTTGACCCAATTTTTTTGAATAATCCAAATTTCCCCACTCCACCCCCCCCCCTCCCTACTATCCGATGCTCACACCGTTGGATCCTATTCTTAACCCTAGGCCTTGACCCAAGCCATAGGACATGAGACTCGAGACGTTGATCCAACATCAAATTGAAACCCGACCCTAACCTAGAACCTTACCATACCTTAATTCGACACCTGGGAGACAACACGAGACCTGATCTTGACACAGATTCCAACCCCGACTCGAGATCCAACACTGAGCTGGAACACAAGAATGTAACACGTCACATTTTTGTACTAAGAATTGATCCAACGGAAAAGAGTAAATTGGATAAATGGTGTGGTGTTAGTATGAAATGTATGAGCATATCTGATACCATATTCACTTCTAGTTTCCAACACATCAAATGGTTGTCAATCCGATCTTTGTACAAAAAGTTATGTACGTTTTATTAAAATCAGACATTTTAAAAAGTATTGAGTGCGATAAAGGGTGAGAAGCACCATCTATAGCACGTGATAGATCATGCGATATATCCAACGTCCATAGCATTGAATTTCAATGCGATAGATGGTGCAACACATCGCCTATAACATCGAAATTTTTACTTTACTTATAAATTCAACCGTATGAAAATCTTTCCAAAATTTTACCTTACTCCTCACTTTAAACTTATTAATTTATATTAAAATAAAAGTCGCATAGAGGTATATTTGATTTTTTCTCACAAATTTCATGGATATATTTAATTCTTTTCGCAAAATTTAAAGGTATATATATATACTCATTCTCACACATGATCTTATTATTATTATTATTATTTGACATTTTCAATCCTTGACATAAACAAATATGTACCACCTCCCAAGAAAATAAATCATAGAGTAGAATCAAAATTGGGGATCCAATTTATATGTTAGCAGCAGAGACCAGTTGTGCCATAGCATTAAACAAGACGCTTCTTTTAAATATTTTATTCATCAAAATAATAGAGTACACAGTACAATACGATACGTTATAAAACGATACATAACAACCATGCATATCCAAACAAGGTGTAAAAAAAACTCTTTGAATCAAATGAAGCCAATTGAGGTCTCATTTATTGACAATCATAGGTACAAATGCAAGTTTCATATTGTCCACTAAAATACTTGCAAGTTGCCTCAGGGTGTCCTTGACTATAGTATCCTTCACATGTCTCATGGCAACATCTTACATTGCATCTTGGGTCACATGGACCAAAATTTACTGTACATCTCTTAACAAATTCTGTCTTCTCACCCATGATCCTCATAGGACTCAAGTTGCTATTTCCTTTGACACCTACAAAAGGGGAAAATTGATATAAATAGCTCACTGATATATAATATACATATAAAAAAGGGTCACTTTCATTTTATTTATAGTAGATGAATTTGATCTCTTCAGTGACAGAGTCATGATTTTTCATCAAAGAGATTCGAAATATAATACATAAAAGCTAAGAGGATTCAACATTGACGAAAATGTAAAGTAAAAATGAAGATTGATTTTTTTAAGTCGTTATTGATATCGAAAATCGGGTGAAAACTAGAAAAGATAAACTACTCTGTAAGGTAAAAGAGAAATATAAAGTAAAAATTACCATACTTACATTCATGAGAAGGTAAGATGACAAAAAGAATTAAAGTGAAGAAAATCAAGTGCTTAGTGATGGACATCATTTTCTAATTTTGAGTTCTTTTGTGAAAACTATTTTGGATTGGTTGAATAGACACATTTTCTATTGATATTTATAGTGGGTTGAAATCATTATTGCCTTTTGACTCAAAGATCAAAGTAATTCTTTTACTGATTTTTTCTTAAATAACTTATTTATTACAAGTAAACATAATAAAATTTTGGTTCTTTAAAACATAATGACATCTAATAAATTTTAATTGCTTGGTAAATCAGTACAAGGTCTGTTACTCCCTAAAGATTACTCTTCCTTTCTCAAATTAATTATAATCCTGCATAGTAAGTGAGTAATTATTAGGATATGTGCCATTTCTATCATATTTTATTTAATATATTTGTATTATATTATATTATATTTATTATAAAAATACATTGTATTGTGGTTATTCATTTAAATATATAGTGTCTTAGATAAGTTTTCAATCAATAGCTCAAGCAAACAACTTAAAAGTAACTCAAGCATACAACTTAATCAAACAGACAATTTACAAAGTAGATAGACATGAGTTTCAAATGGACGGGTTGGATTGAAATTGGACAAGTTCAAATGAACTGAATTAATAAATGAATTGAACTAAAATCAAAAAGTTACTTGGATTAAAATTGATTGTGTCATAACACGTCCAGCTTGACCCGATTTTTTTTTGGAATGATCCACCTTCCTCCACTTCACCCCACCCTCCCCTACTATCCATCGAGCCTCGATCCCTTGGATCCTACTCCTAACCTTTGGCCCCGACCCGAGACATAGGACATGAGATTCAGAACCCAACTGAATGTATGAGTGTAGCCGACATCGTCACAGGAACAGGTCCAACAAAGCTTACTGACGTGTTTACAACAATTATAAATAATCTAATCCTAGTTGTAGTATAATCCTAGTCGTAATATAATCCTAATCGACTTCAGCTAGAAGTAGCAGCCTAGTCGATATAAGTAGTCTAATCCTAGTGTGATTCTAAATCTACAGCAGTTCTGTAAACACGTGTGTTGTAAACACGTCAGTAAGCTTCTTTGGACCTGTTCCAATCATCAGTTTCCTTCATCTTCAACACATTTTACTGAAGTCATACAAATCAAGATTTTGCCTCATTGAATTTTTTTATTAAGGTTTTTGACGAGGAAAATTTGAATGCATATTACTAGATATATGTATTTTTTTTGTCCATCACTCAAATTACTTTCCAAGTAATATTTTAACAAGACACATTATTTAATGAAAGTACTATAAATACGTCGTATTATGAATATATCTATTCAAATAGCAGACAACTTACAAGTAGCTTCATTACGATAATTCGCTTTATAGTGTATATAAGTAAAAGTTTTTCAAATGTTGAGAATTATTATGCGACAATTTCGTTATGACAAATTTCTTTATAATGTAGTATCAATAATTTTTTTCGAGAATTTCTAATGATCGACTAGTCATTGCCAATGCTAGAGGTTAAATAGAGTTAATTATTGATATACAAAACTTAAATACGCATAAAAATATATAATTTAAGACACTCACTGTGATATTAATACAACGAACTTAGATCAATGTTTTAAAAAAAAAGGAGAAAATTGCAACTCATCTCATTGAACTTTCATCGATTAATATCAAAATGCTAAAAAATACTAAATTCATACGAAATTATCCAGAATTCAAAACTGAGAAGTGCTAAGCATCAGGGGTAGGCGTTCAGTATTCGGTTTGGGATTATCAAATTTCGGGTTTGGTAATTCGGTAATTGGTAGTAAAAATTAGATACCAAATATCAAAATTTTAAATTTCGATTTGGTAATTCGGTAATCGATAAATTAAATTTCGATTTGGTATGGTATTTGGTAATACCGTATTGAAGTTTTAGCCGATTGTGTATTACAAAGTTAATACTATTTTTCCAATCATTTGTATTTTTTTTATGTGGAGGCAGGATATAGTAGAAGTCAATAACTAAGAAGACATCAAGAAAAACAATTTGATACAACTAAAAGACATGTATTTGGGCTGTTTATGTTCATTCTTTAACTTTCTTTCTTTGAACTTGTACTAATGAGTAATAGAAACGTTGATACATGATCTTCATTAAGTAAATAATTCGGTATTCAAGAAATACCAACTACCAAATGGAACTAATGTCTCATACCAAACTCAACCCAAATACCACAATTCTAAAATTTTACTCCCAAATACCATACCGAATACCCCATTACCGAATACCAAATTATCAAAAATTTCGGTTCGATAATTCAATTTTCGGTATTTTATGCCCAGCCCTACCAAGCACACCATGAGGTATAGATTGAGAATTAATACACACAATAAAATGAAATATCCATGTTGTATCATGGAATTAATATTGTAATAATTTCATAAATGAAGATTCATAAAATGTTTAACAAAACTCTTAAAGAAGAGGATTTGTTAATTAATTACTACTAATTAAGAGGAGGAGGCCAATGTGGACAATTACGTGAACATTCATCCATTGATTCATAACAAAATAAAGGGTCTAAACTTGTATCACAACACCACTGATACCACGCTTTATGTAATACCCTGAAACACTTGCCAAGATTAATAAGCCTCCTATCTTTGATACTCAATGTATCAATCACTCCTTCACCTAAATTTTTTTAAAAAAAAAAGAGAGATAAAAAAAATTAAAAATAAATAAAATTTAAATGATTAAAAGAGATCATTAAAAAACTATAAAGAGTAAAAATTTAAAAGACAAAAAATTAAGAAGATTCAGCATCTACTATATATCGTAATAGGAGAAATTAACCTCATATATACAATATAATATTTAGATGAAGGGGTTCATTTGAATCTCTAGAAGTTCTGCCTATGCCTAGATATGACAATAAGGCCTAGTTGGAAACATTTTTTTCTTTAATTAGCCTTACGCAACGTGAATTCAGATTAGTTAAATCCCTAATATTAATATTAGATATCGAGTAAAAAATAAAAAAAAGTATTAATTTTATTTGTTATAAAATATAAAGCAAACTCTAATTATATAAAGATCGAAATTAGCATCGAACAAATTCTATTTCATTGATAAACATGTTAGCAACGAAAAATTTAACAATGAAGTTCATAACTAATTCTAATTTTGAAATATAATGAAGAATGAATTTTCTTAATCATACTTACATTCATTAGCGGGGAAGAAGACAAAAATAAGTAAAATGAGGAAAATCAATTGCTTGGTGATGACCATTATTTTCTCAAGTAATTTTGAGCTTTGTTGTGAAAAATAATTTTGAAGTGATTGAATAAAATACATTTTTCATAGTGGTTAAGAATTGATATGGCGTATAATTTTGCCATTTTGGAGAAATTCTTATCAAAATCATTAATTAAACTCATTAAATGATGACCCACCTTTTGTCATTTTAATTTAAATAAGCAAGACAGGATTAATTAACTTTTTCCAATTTTGCCCTTTAGAACTAAATATTCTAAAATTAAAAGACACATAAATAAATAAAAATTAAAGATTAATAAGGGGTATAATAGTCAAACTATACTTTTAATTATTTTTTTCTTAAAGATCATATAAGACCTGATATTACATTACAACTAAAAGAAACAAAGTGAGAATCTTAATTTTAATTTCAATTTATTTCAAATATAGTTTAACTATTATCTCAATATTCTTTCATTTTTAGATTAGAGAATCTCTTTATAGTATAGTATCAGCAAAAAAAAAATCGAAATATTGAGAAATATTACATTCCAGATCAAGAAAAAGTGAGAAAATTGTAACTCCCTGTGATAAACTCTCATCAATTAATATAAAAATATATAAAAAAAAAATTGAGATTCATACGAAATTATCTAGAATTCAGAACTGACAAAATATAACATATTGCTAAATATTACTGTTTGGCACATTGTAATCAACATTAATATTGTAATATTATTACATTTATTCACTCTTCTTTTGACACATGGCACCCAAAAAAAAGGAGAGGGTTGAACATAAGTCTCAAGGTGAGGGTATTTTGGGTATTTCAAAATACCCTCACATTCACACTTATCTACTAATTTTTTTTTATATAAGTAGTAGATTTAAATATATTTAAAAATAATATAAGTAATACTATACATTACAATAATTAATAGCTTAAATATTTAAAAGTTATATAAAAAATATAATTGACTCTCTAAATTCTATTGGTACCACATAAAATGGATTATATGATAAACGTATATTGTTTGAAATTGACGAAAAAGAAACTATAAATTACAATAATTAACAAAAAATTTCGCTCGACTCCAACAAATCTATCAATTAATGCCACATAAATTGGGACATGGGAAATAACATATATTCTTTAAAAATTAAGTTCAAAATGTACTATAAAATACAATAATTAACAACTTAATATAATAAAGAGACATATAAAAAATATTTAATATTTGAAATTTTGCATGTGCCACATAAATTAGAACAAAGAGAGTAATAAATATTATTTTCAAAATTATGTTAAAAAAAAGTACTACAAATCACAATAGCTAACAATTTAAAATATTTTTACAATCATATAAAAATTTCAATAACTTCTCAAATTTCATAATATATGACATAAGAAGAGGGAATAACCAATATATTTATAAAAATAAATGACATATAAAATGAAATGGAGAGAGTATTAGTTTTTGAAAATGGAAAAGGACAAAACACATATAAAATTAAAACACATATAAAAAAAATTGGTTTAACTCTCAAACATAAAAAGTAACATATGTTATTAAAAACTTTAATAAAAAGTACTATAATTTACAATAAATAATAACTTAAAATATCTACAAGACAACAAAAAAAAGACTAATTTGTGTACTGCTTGTGTCACATATATTAGGATTGGGATGATTTTAAAATTTTAATTTTGGTTATACATTATAAAATAGCCGAAAAATTGAATGATATAATTTTTTTAAAAAATAACCGAATGAATTGTCCTATCGATAACCCTAATGTTACTTCTACTCTGTTTATTTTTACTTAAATTTAGAAAGATATGCTTCATTTCTACCCTCAATCTTATCGCTACATTTATTTGCTATTTAAAATTGAAATTAAAAAGACAAATGACAAATAAGTTTCTATATTAGCTCACTTATGAGCAAAATATATTATAACAATCTTTACTAATTTTATAACAATACATAAACTATACTCCCTCCGTCCCATATTAGATGGGCACTTCCAACTTTACACGGTGATTAAGAAATCATTAATACATTGGAAGACTTCACCATTTTGCCCTTTCTTTATATCAATGCACATTGAAATGAGTTACAAAAAATACACATACAATATAGGAATGGTCATATTAATTGTAGGGGTAAAATGGAAAAGAATTAATTAATTCTATCCTAATTTAATAAGTGCTCAAATAATATGAAAAAAAAAATTTAGTAAGATTCGCATCTAATATGGGACGGAGAGAATAACAATATAACTTTATTAATGTTGGAGCCGGGCAGCGCCCGGGCTTTCTTTACTAGTATATATA
>NW_006238973.1:1491948-1494952 GCF_000226075.1 Solanum tuberosum | reverse complement strand
AAATAACCGAATGAATAGTCCTATCGATAACCCTAATGTTACTTCTACTCTGTTTATTTTTACTTAAATTTAGAAAGATATGCTTCATTTCTACCCTCAATCTTATCGCTACATTTATTTGCTATTTAAAATTGAAATTAAAAAGACAAATGACAAATAAGTTTCTATATTAGCTCACTTATGAGCAAAATATATTATAACAATCTTTACTATTTTTATAACAATACATAAACTATACTCCCTCCGTCCCATATTAGATGGGCACTTCCAACTTTACACGGTGATTAAGAAATCATTAATACATTGGAAGACTTCACCATTTTGCCCTTTCTTTATATCAATGCACATTCAAATGAGTTACAAAAAATACACATACAATATAGGAATGGTCATATTAATTGTAGGGGTAAAATGGAAAAGAATTAATTAATTCTATCCTAATTTAATAAGTGCTCAAATAATATAAAAAATAAAAATTTAGTAAGATTCTCATCTAATATGGGACGGAGAGAATAACAATATAACTTTATTAATGTTGGGCCCGGGCAGCGCCCGGGCTTTCGTTACTAGTTTTCATATATAAAGCTTAATGTTTAACAAAACTCTTAGTAGATAATTTGTTAATTAATTAATACTAATTATGATTAGGAGGCCATTGGGGACAATTCTATTTGACTAACAAAACTCGTAGCAGAGAATCCTTAAATTTCAAATTCTGACTCCGTGCCTCGGAGTTCATTCACTTAGCTCCAACACCAACATTTCCCAACCAAAAAAGCAAGGGAATTTGGGACAAAGCCATGAGAAGCAAAAGGTAATTCCTCTTTGTTGAATGCTTCTCAAAGCTTCTTACTTCACCAATTAAGATCCTCTTCATGGTCTTTATCAAGAACACCCCCATACAAAAACATTCAAAAATTGTTACAAAATAAAATGCATAATCCCAAATTATCCTACATAGCAAAATAATTGATGCATTCACAAAAATATAGCCACTATAAGCAACAATATCAAGAAGTGGCACTTCTCCACTTCCTAAAGAGTGTAATATGGCTTCAAGTAAGAGTATTTGCAAGAGCCAACAAAGTAGTCCTGTTGTGAATTGCACACCTAATGCTTTTGGACTAAACCTATAATAAAAAATTATACAGTGTTTAAGTTCTATACACTGATGATCGTGTTAAGAATATATATACATAATTAAGTCATTTTTTAAAAGTAATTACACGTAAATTTATACGATAAGTAGTACTAATTGGTTAATATGGTAAAAATAGTAGGAGTAATAGCCTACTGTCACAAATTCAACCGCGTTGACAATATCAAAAATATTTTATATTATCGGTGTCACGACTCAAAATCATAAGTCGTGATGGCACCTATGTTCCCAACCAATAGGTAAGCCAACCCAATAAGTTAACCAATTCTACTCAAAATATAGAAAAGTAAGTAGCAAGCAAATATCTTACATACAAAGTTTTTTTAAATAAAATGTGAAAAACGGAAATACCACCCCAAGATTGTGGTGTCATAAGTACAAGAGCTTCTAAAATCAATACAAGTCTCTAATTATTTAACAAGTCTAAACATAAGAATATCCTATCAGAATACCAACACACCTAATAAATAAAGATAGATGAAGGTATGAGCCGCAGAATGTCCTAGTGGCTCACCACAACTCCAAGATAATCCAACTCAGACTCAAGCTCCAAGATATGTGCTCAAATTCGAAATACAATATGCACCACAAAAGAGTACATCAAGTGTAGTATGAGTACGAAACCACGTGTACTCAGCATATCTCATAAACCGACAACGAAGAAGTAGTGACAAGAGTATATAAGAAAATAATCCCTTACTTTTTCAAGTTCATATCTTACTTATCAACCAAGTTTTCATCATTAGGGATAATCAAATATCACGTATTTTCCAAACACCGATAAAACACATAATCAAGCCAGAATGAAGGATATAATGAGATGCAATGCAATGCGACACTAAAAAATGATATCTCTCAAATGCCCCGCACTCTCTCAACCGTATATACATGATACTCTTTGGGAAAACGTCGAGAGTTCATGACCCATGGGGGACTCGCGAGGTCCATATACCGACACAAACGATCTCCACGTGTCTGTGCGGACGATCTCAACGCACTATCACAAAATCAAGCAATCCTCAGCACGAACGATCTCCACGTACCCAACTTATAATCATAATCAATCACTCGCACGGACGATCTCCACGTGTTAGACCTTACTTGTAACATCCGACAATTTAAAATGAATATGAAGAAGCTTGAAATTGGAAGTAGTCATTTTTTTTGGAAAGAAATTCAGAATCTGGAAATTCGGCCAAGTGTGGAAATCAGTGAGTTTTTGGCCAACTTTGAGCAGTCATAACTCCTAGCTCAGGATGATCCAGGAGTAGTTCCAGTTATGTTTGGAAAGCCCTTGGAACGATCTTTCCAACGCCACTGAGTTTGCTCAATTCCGAGTTCGTATGAGCGAGTTATGCTCGTTGAAAGTTGGGCAGTTGGCAGGGAATCCGTCCGGAAAATTTAAGGGCATTTTGGTCTTTTCACAAATCTTTTCTTTTGAGGTTATATTGTTGTGTTAGGCTGTTTGTGGATCATTTTTGTTCCATTTTAAAAGAGTAAGAGTTAGGGTTCTTGAGAGTGAAGAAGAAGAAGAAGAACTTGGAGCTAGGGCTTGGGTTGAAGACGTTTTCTTCATCAAATTTCTTGGGGAATCTTAGTAAAGGTATGGGAGTTCTTTATCTAGGGCAAGCTATCACCCTAGAGCCAATTTCAAATGGTTTTCAACTTTTCCAAAGTTTGTGAAAAAGCCTAATTTCTACTCAAACTCATGGGTTCTTGCATGAAATGATTTCAAATGATAAGTTATGATATTATTGATGTTTATTTGATGTTTTAAGATGAAAAACTCCATGAATCCTTGTATTCTACAAAACCCCAAAATGTGTTTATGAAGTGGGTCTATTT
>NW_006238973.1:1447775-1487867 GCF_000226075.1 Solanum tuberosum | reverse complement strand
TGAAAAAGAGTTTTCCATGGTTTCCTTATGTCATGCATGTTTTAAATGAATTCTTGTTAAATGAGAAAATGAGTTTTCATGAATTTTGTTCCTCATGTAATTATGCATCCATGATAAGTTTCCTAAATGTTGCATGAGTTGACTTATGAGCATGTTTAAAAGTGTTTTGATGATGTTGCCTAAAGTGCTTCTATGAGAAAGTTGCATAATGTGCATTTAGCATAAGTTGTCTATTTGCTTTATGAGGTGATAATGTGAGCATGCTTACTTGAGTTTTGGAGAAGGTTGCATGATGTGCTTTAATGAGAAAATTGCATATTGTGTCCTTTGATGTTATGATGTGCATGAGATGATTTGGAGAAGGAAGTACCTCCAATGAAATGAGAAAAGGTAAAGATGATGCATAAGGAGTTAGTAGATGTTGTGCCTACTTTCTTGAATTGCATGAAGTTGTGTGGGACTTTCTATGTGGAGTTGATGTTTCCTCCTATATTTATGCATTTGTATTGATGTTATGTTGTAAATGAAATGTCCTTATCTAAGGTAATCTTGGGGAACACTTAAGTGTGCTTGAAGAGGTTGTGTGGGCGGTCACTTCTTGTCTCACTCAAGTGTGTCTTAAGGTTATATTAGGTAGAGGTCCTATGGTAATGAAATGACATGTGTTCTTTTAAAGTTAAGCATGGATTGTATATGGACATATGTTGAGTATGTGTATGGTTGGCTATGGTCTTATATGTTAATGTTGACTTGTATTATGTCTCTTATACTTGTAAAGGAAAGGTTTTATCAAATTGATATGAAAGCATTTATTCTTTGAAAATGTCCTTTTTGGCATGTTTTTGCATGGTCTCCATACTTAGTACTTAATTGTGCTAACCCCTTCCTTTCCCTTTTTGACTAAAGTGTAGGGATTTGGAGATGATGACATGTCATGGCTTTGATAGGTTTCTAAGTGTTGAAGATGAAGACTTGGTGAGTCCTCATAGATTTGAGGACAACCCCCAATATGTTCTTTTATGTCTTTTTAGTATTGTTTAAGTTGTGTACGGGATTAGTCCCGAATTTTGTACTCTAAAGTATTAGATGGTTTTGAGACATCATGTATAAAGTCTAGAAAGTCTTCCGCTTGCTATTTTTTTTATGCAATGTTTTCTTGGTAAAGAAAGTTTTAAATTACTTATGGTTTTAGTGTCTATGCGATGAATGAATGCTAAGAGGCTTGTATTAGACCTCTTCGAGGTCGAGTACGCCGGTTACGACTAGGGGGTGCTCCCGGGTCGTGACATTACTCATACTCAATCTCATGTAAATGCATATGCACAATATGAATCAATGAAGAGAGGATGATGCAGTATCTCAATAAATACATTGTCGCTATGACATATAATCACCTCAATTATCACAATTACACGTGTTCAAATAAGAAACACAGCCACACACAAAAATCAAGTCACTAAAACATCAGCTAATGCCTATATGTTTTGGCATTCTCGAATTACAATCTATCATATTATAGTAATAAACTTTTCCTTTAATAACACCGGCACTCGTACCAATGCCTGTCACACCATTGGTACGAGACCCCCATCTTTGGCCCTTACCCGTTGCCTATTCCATTTTAATCTTCAATTAGAAAACATCCCTCAACAAAGTCTAAAAAGTCTCGAACACGTGTCAGGAATTCCTCAAGATTTCGCCTTTTTCCTGTCATAAAGCTCCAAAATGTTCCTAATCTATCAAATATGCAATACTGGTAAACAAAAAAGTCTGTAGACACTCGTATTACTATATGTTTAGCCTAGACCAAAAACTCATCAAATTCTATAACCAAGCTCCTAATTTTGGTGCCAACTAATATGTCAAGTCTCACATTCCTAAATTTTAAGCCTAAGGTTAAGTCTGAGTTTACCAAAATATCATAAATTTAATAATTTTCATATAATATAATACACCTAATATTTAATTACCTATCTTAATATAACAAACTTAATTTATAATATGATAATAATAAGAAAGTAAGCCACTTCTGAACTATTCATGAAGAACCAAACTTCCAGAACCTATGTCCTATATCCATGTATATAACTTCTATTATCACTTATATTAGTTATTTAGAAATCATTGTCAATAATGAGAAGCTAAACTTTGTCAACAATCATTACTAACTAACAGAAAGCCTCGCTTGTCAACCAATCAAAATTTAAAAAGATTTCAATCCTTCTCAATATATCTAACAAATTAAAATTTTGTTATCGCCAAGTTTATTTCCTTTAAAATAATTATGAACCAAAATGTGCTAAATTTCACTAATTTAATTTAATTATATGGGCTAAGTGGTAAAGAGTATTAAATAAATAATAAATTTGACCCATTAATTATCAACTATATTACTTATTTAGTAAATATTTGTCAACTAAATATTCGTAGTTAAACAATAGTTTAAACTATCCATTTAAAATTTTATAGGAAGAGTCAAAATAGTTCTACTGCTCAAAACGACATAACGGGTCGTTACAATCAATATAATAATGATTTTTTAAAAAGCTTTTTTTTTGTATCTATCACACTTACATTCATGAGCAGAGAAAATGACAAAAAGAAGAGAAGTGAAAGAAAATCAAGTGCTTAGTGATGACCATTATTTTGGGCTTTTTTGTGAAAACTATTTTAGAGTTGTTGAATAAAACACAATTTTCATTGATATTTATAATGGGTTGAAATCATTTTTGCCTTTTGGATTAAAGATCAATTTTTTTCTTAAACTCATCTTTTTCATAAATAACTTACTTATTCATGTAAAGATAATAGGATTTGTTTGACTAATCATTTCTCAAACTCTTTACCATCCTGCATAGTAAGTATATTTTGAGATAGGTGCATTCTATTATATTTCATTCAATATATTTGTTATAAATACATCATATTATAAATGTTCATCTAAATATACAATATTCTAAATAAGCTTGCAATCAAGTAACTCAAGCAAGCAACTTATAAGCAGTGTAATCAAGCAGACAACTTACAAAACATGCATATAGGATTTTAAATAAGTCTGTTGGGTTGAAATTGAATAAATTCAAAATGAACTGAGTTATTAAATGGATCGGGCTACCCAAAAGTACTTGGATTAAAATGAGCTAGAAAGTAACCCGCCCAAGTTGATCCAATTTTTTTAAATAATCCACCTTCCCCCATTCCATCCCCCTCCCTACTATCCAATGCTCGAGCCCTTGGATCATATTGTTGACCCTATGCCTTGACCCAAGCCATAGGACATGAGACTCGTTGATCCAACATCAAATTGAAACCCGACCCTAACCTGGAACCTTACGAAACCTTAATTCGACACCTAAGACACAACACGATACCTGATCTTGACTCTGAATCCAACCCCGACTCGAGATCCAATACTGAGCTGGAAATCCAAGAATGTGACACCTCACATTTTTGTAAAAAGAGTAAATTGGATAAATGGTGTGGTGTTAGTATGAATGTATGAGCATATCTGATACCATATTCACTTCTAGTTTCCAACACATCAAATGGTTGTCAATTCGATCTTTGTACAAAAAGTTATGTACATTTTACTAAAATCATACATTTTTTTAATTAAGTTTTTAGTGCGATAGAAGGTGTGAAGCACCATCTATAGCACGTGATAGATCATGCTATATATCCACCGTCTATAGCACTGAATTTCAGTGCATAATTAGATGGTGCAACACATCGCCTATAATATCGAAATTTTTACTTCACTTATAAAGTCGACCCTATGAGAATTTTTCCAAAATTTTACCTTACTCCTCACTTGAAATTTATTGTTTTATATTAAAATAAAAGTTGCATAGATGTATATAAAATTTTTCTCACAAATTTCAAGGATATATTTAATTTTTACAAAATTTAAAGGTATATATATTTACTCATTCTCACACATGATCTTATTATTATTATTTGCCATTTTCAATCCTTGACATAAACAAATATGTACCACCTCCCAAAAACATAAATCATAGAGTAGAATCAAAATTAGGGATCCAATATATATGTTAGCAGCAAAGGCGAGTTATTCCACGACATTAAACAAGACGCTTTTTAAAAATATTTTATTCATTAAAATAATAAAGTACACAATATAATATGATACGTTATAAAATGATACATAACAACCATGCACATCCAAACAAGGTGTAATTAATATTTCCTTGAATCAAATGAAACCAATTGATATCTCATTTATTGACAATAATAAGTACAAAGGCAAGTTTTAAATGGCCCACCCAAATCCTTGCAAGCTGCCTCAGGGCCTTTATGAGTATAGAATTCTTCACATGTCTTATGGCAACAACTTTCATCGCATCTTGGCTCACATGGACCAAGATTTACTGTACATGTCTGAAATGAGTCTGTCTTCTCACCAATGATCCCCATAGGACTCAAGTTGCTATTTTCTTTGACACCTACAAAAGGGGAAAATTGATATAAATAGTCGACATATATATAATATTATACACATACAAAAAAGTGTTATTTCTATTTATTTATAATAAGATTATAGTAGATGGATATGATCTCTTCATGCTCTATCAAAGGTTTCAAAGTTGAATTCTGAGTTATCAGTAATAGACTCATGATTTTCATCAAAGAGATTTGAAATATAATACATAAAAGCTAAGAGGATTCAACATCGACGGAAATGTAAAGTAAAAATAAAGATTGATTTTTTTACGTCGTTGTTGATATCGAACATCGGGTGAAAACTAAAAAAGATAAACTACTTTGTAAGGTAAAAGAGAAATATAAAGTAAAAAATACCATACTTACATTCATGAGAAGGTAAGATGACAAAAAGAAGTAGAGTGAAGGAAATCAAGTGCTTAGTGATGGACATCATTTTCTCAACTAATTTTGAGTTCTTTTTGTGAAAACTATTTGGAGTTGTTGAATAGACACATTTTCTATTGATATTTATTAGTGGGTTGAAATCATTATTGCCTTTTGAATTAAAGAACAATGTAATTCTTTTACTGATTTTTTCTTAAATAACTTATTTATTACAAGTAAACATAATTAAATTTTGTTTCTTTAAATCATAATGACATCTAATAAATTTTAATTGCTAGTCAAATCATTATAATGTCTGTTACTCACTAAAGATTACTCTTCCTTTCTCAAATTAATTATAATCCTCCATAGCAAGTGAGTAGTTATTATTAGGATATGTGTCATTTCTATCATATTTCATTTAGTATATTTGTATTATATTATATTTATTATAAAAATAAATTGTATTGTGATTATTCATTTAAATATATAGTGTCTTAGATAAGCTTGCAATCAAACAGCTTAAAAGTAACTCAAACAAACAGCTTAATCAAACAAACAATTTACAATGGTTTTCAAATGGACACGTTGGATTGAAATTAGACAAGTTCAAATGGACTGAATTAATAAATGAATTGAACTAAAATAAAAAATTACTTGGATTAAAATCAATTGTGTCATAACCCGTCCAACTTGACCCAATTTTTTTTTGAATGATCCACCTTCCTCCACTCCATCCTACCCTCCCCTACTATCTATCGAGGCTCGAGCCCTTCGAATCTACTCCTAACCCTTGTCCCCGACCCGAGACATAAGACATGAGATTCGGAATCCAACCTTAGATCGAAACCCGATCCCAACTTGGGAACGTACCCTACCCTAATCAAGATCTGACCTTGACACAGAACTCGACCCCGATCCGTGATCCAACCCCGACTCCAGACCTGATACTAAATTGGAATCTAAAACTGTAACACCCCATATTTTCGTACAAAGGCCTGATCCATAGGAAAAGACTAAATTGGATGAATGGTATGGTGTTAATACGAATGTATGAGTGTACCTGATATTGTGTTCTCTCTAGTTTTTAACACATCAAATCATCGACAATACAAATTATGTACATTTTACTAAAGTCCTACATTTTCTAAATTAAGATTTTGTCTCATTGAATTTTCCTGTTAAGGTGTTTTACGAGGAAGCTTACAATGCATATTACTAGAATATGTATTTTTTTGGTCCATCATTGAAATTATTCTCCAAGCAATATTTAAACGAGACACATTATCTATATAAATACTTAGTATTATGAATATCTATTTAAATACACAATTTTTTTAAGGAAAAATTATGCGGTTAAGCAAACATATACTAGTTAATTAGCTAACATAGTTATAGTTTGCATTAATTACAATTCGGAACTTACTTCTAGCTATAATTACACTCCTCTCTCTCACCTCTTTCCTCTCTTTGGAATCTCACTCGCCTCTCTTCTCTTTTTCAGTTATCTCTCCCTCGCCTCTCTTCTCTCCCTGCCCAGTCTCTCTCTCAATTCTTTTCTGGCAATCTCTCTCACTTTATACAAACACAAACGTATAGTTTGTGTTTGTGTTTGTATAAAACGAGAGAGACTAGATATACAAATACATATCTCTCCGTCCTATACACTTATTATTATACAAATACAAATTTTTCCCTGCCCAATTTTTCCTTTATATTTCTCTCTCTCGATTTATACAAATACAATATAATTTGTGTTTGTATAAAGCGAGAGAGAGATTGGATATACAAATACAAATGTTTTAACTCAATTCAATTGTCTACGCATTCAAATTGTATGCAGATATACAAATACAATCATAGATACATATACATAGTAGTTACATATATACAATTATCTAACCGATATACATATACAATTCACCTCTCTCCACTCTCTGCCCTTTCTCGCTCGCCACTCTTCTCCCTGTAACATGTAGCTATGAATCGTAATTAAGCTATTTTTCAGTGGTTATATGCAAAAATTTCCCATTTTAATAAGCTTGCAATCAACCAAATAACTTCCAAATAGCTCAAGCAGGCAGCTTGCAAACAGTTTCATTACGATGATTCGCTTTATATAGTGTATATCAGTAAAAGTTTTTCAAATGTTGCGAATTATTATACGATAATTTCGTAATGATAAATCTCTTTATAATGCAGTATCAATGAATTTTTTCGAGAATTTCTTATGATCGATTAAGGGAAAATTAGCTAAGTAGTCAATATCCCTAACATAATTATTAAAAACATCTATAGTTTAAAATAATTGTTAAAAATGTCAAAATGTCAATATGTTAGCAAATAAAGTGTATCCTAATATAATTCATTTACCTTCCTTTTATTTCTCAACTTGGGCCCACGTTTGACTTAATTTAACTTCTTTATCGTTGACAAAGAAGAAGAAAAAAACTGCATTGCCCACTTTTCTCTCTCTCAATTTTTTACCACTTTCTCTCACGATTTTTACCCATATTCTCTCATCTCAATTAACTTAAACCTTTCCTTGTTAAATTGAAATTCCTCCATTTTTCTAAGAAATCTCAGTAATCATTCAAAAGATTTTCAACCTTTGATACGGATAAATACATTGTCATGAAGTATTTTATTTTTGTATTCTATGTTTTCGTTTGAAGCTTTTTAGACTTATGTGTGTTCTTGTGTTTTTCAATCTCCCTATTTTCAGTTAGGATTTCAGATAAGGGGAAAACACAAAAATTGCAATCCAATGTCTGATTCAAAGAGGACTATAAGAAGTATCACATATAATCATCAACTTTTTGGAGGATTTTAAGTCTTTGATTTATGCATTACTCAAGGATTATTTGAAAATGTAGGTTGTGCGACTAAAATGGGTCAAGAGAGGAGATCTAAGTTTCTTCATGATTCTACCCGCATTCAAGTTCAAGATAACAATGTCAGCAGGTAAAAACACTACTAATAAAAAATAAAAAAATTGGCTACAGAAGATTTCGAAAAACTTGTTGAAGACCAAGTTGAGGAAGAACAATTTTCTATTAGTTTGTTTTGTATTTATAGTTTTTTTTAGAATTTGGTATTCTTTCTCAATTTGTATTCAAATCAGTATGTATGCTATCAATATTTGTATTCATTCAGAATCTCATGTTGCATAGTTTATGAATCTTGTATTTGTTCCTAATTTATGTTCATCCCAAAGGTATGCCAACTAGTTGTGTATTTTATTTATAGGAAGAACAACTTTCTTATTAGTTTATTTTGTTTTTATAGTTTTTTCTTCAAAATTTTGTATCCTTTCTCAATTCATATTCAAACCAATATGTATGCTATTAATATTTGTGTTCATTCAAAATCTCATGTTGCATAGTTTATGAATCTTTATTTGTTCCTAATTTATATTCATCTCAAAGGTAAGCCAACTAGTTATGTATTTTATTTAAGAATGCTTGCAACAAATATTCTCATATTCTTTTTCAATTTTATATTTCATTCTCACTTTTTCATCATATTATTTTTGTATTTTATACATCATTATACAAAATACAATATAAAAACTAGAACGGATACTAATACAAATAATATACATATTGGAATGAATACAACTTAGGAAAGGAAACAAGATTCTGAAGAGAAAAATAAATACACAATGAAAAAAATATACATGAATACAAATATGTTTCTTAAATAACTACATATTTATTTGACATACATATTGGAATGAATACAAACTAATAAAGAAATACAAGTTTCATTATACAAAATACAACATGAAAACTAGAATGAATACAAATACAAATGGTATACATATTGGAATGAATATGATTTAAGAAAGGATACAAAATTCTGAAAAATAAAACAAATACACTGTGAGAAAAGTGTGCCAAATAACAAATAAAACTATAGGTGTTCAAATTTCTAAATTAAAAAAATTCAAATTTAATAGATAAAACTATAACGTATTATCATAAAGTTTCATAACAATAATTAGTTTTGAAAGACAAGGCCAAACAATGACCTTTACGAAGAAGAAAGAGATCACCTATTTTAGGTCTCATAATCTTTTGTAATGGAAGTAATGAGGAATTTCAACAACTTTACCTAATTTGAAAATTTTATTTTCTCTAGTTTGTTATTTCTTAGTTATATTATTTTAAGTTAAATAAAGAAAAAATACATAAATCAGCACCATAACAAATTAAAATATTGACATTTTTAATAAATATTGAAAGTGTGGCCAAAGGGTCCTATTAAATGCTAAAATATTGTTGTTTTGAAAATTTTCCCATCGATTAATCATTGCCAATGATAGAGGTTAAGCGGAGTTAATTATTGATATACAGGACTTAAATTAAGACATACATTATGATACTATTACAACAAACTTAGATCAATCTTAAGAAAAAAGAGAAAATTACAACTCCTCTCATTAAACTTCCATACGAAATTCTGAATTAAGCACAGGAAGAGTTAAGCGCAACATGATAAAACATATATATGTTTGTGATATGAGATATAGTTTGAGTATTAATACACCCAATAAAATGAAATATCCATGTTGTATCATGGAATTAATATTTTAATAATTTCATATATGAAGATTCATAAAATGTTTAACAAAACTCTTAAAGAAGAGGATTTGTTAATTAATTACTACTAATTATGAGGAGGAGGCCAATGGGGACAATTATGTGAACATTCATCCATTGAATCATAACAAAATAAAGGGTCTAAACGTGTATCACAACACCATTCATATGCTATCCAGATACACTTGCCAAGATTAATAAGTCTCCTATCTTTAATACTCAATTTATCAATCACTTCTTCACCTAGATTAAAAAAAAAAAACATAAATGATTATTAAGATGAGAGAAAAAATCCAACATAATTAAATCAGAGCAAATTTTATTTTATTTACTATCAAGAATTGTTGTGAGAAAGAGATGATCCCTATGTTGATTTCAATCAGAAATTTCGGGTTTGAGTTCTTAATTATAGGTGACAAAGTCAATATTTTCATTAAAAGAGATCATTAAAAACTATAAAGAGGTAAGAAACAAGAAGTCAAGAAGATTCAACATTTATTATATATATATATAGAAAAAAAATTGACCTTATATATAAGGTATAATTTTTAGATGAAGGGATTCATCTGAATCTCTTGCGATTCCCTCGTTCCTTTTTTAGTTGTTATGTTTACTAAAAATACTCTTTTTAAAATAGTTGTTAATTTAAATAATTAAGAGTGGATTAATTAACTTTTTTCAACTTTGTCTTTTAGCATTATTTATTCTACAATTAAGAGGTACAGAAATAAATAAAATATAAAAATTAATGAAGGATATAATAGAAAAGTTAAGCGCAACATGATAAAACATATATATGTTTGTGATATGAGATATAGTTTGAGTATTAATACACCCAATAAAATGAAATATCCATGTTGTATCATGGAATTAATATTTTAATAATTTCATATATGAAGATTCATAAAATGTTTAACAAAACTCTTAAAGAAGAGGATTTGTTAATTAATTACTACTAATTATGAGGAGGAGGCCAATGGGGACAATTATGTGAACATTCATCCATTGAATCATAACAAAATAAAGGGTCTAAACGTGTATCACAACACCATTCATATGCTATCCAGATACACTTGCCAAGATTAATAAGTCTCCTATCTTTAATACTCAATTTATCAATCACTTCTTCACCTAGATTAAAAAAAAAAAACATAAATGATTATTAAGATGAGAGAAAAAATCCAACATAATTAAATCAGAGCAAATTTTATTTTATTTACTATCAAGAATTGTTGTGAGAAAGAGATGATCCCTATGTTGATTTCAATCAGAAATTTCGGGTTTGAGTTCTTAATTATAGGTGACAAAGTCAATATTTTCATTAAAAGAGATCATTAAAAACTATAAAGAGGTAAGAAACAAGAAGTCAAGAAGATTCAACATTTATTATATATATATATAGAAAAAAAATTGACCTTATATATAAGGTATAATTTTTAGATGAAGGGATTCATCTGAATCTCTTGCGATTCCCTCGTTCCTTTTTTAGTTGTTATGTTTACTAAAAATACTCTTTTTAAAATAGTTGTTAATTTAAATAATTAAGAGTGGATTAATTAACTTTTTTCAACTTTGTCTTTTAGCATTATTTATTCTACAATTAAGAGGTACAGAAATAAATAAAATATAAAAATTAATGAAGGATATAATAGAAAAGTTAAGCGCAACATGATAAAACATATATATGTTTGTGATATGAGATATAGTTTGAGTATTAATACACCCAATAAAATGAAATATCCATGTTGTATCATGGAATTAATATTTTAATAATTTCATATATGAAGATTCATAAAATGTTTAACAAAACTCTTAAAGAAGAGGATTTGTTAATTAATTACTACTAATTATGAGGAGGAGGCCAATGGGGACAATTATGTGAACATTCATCCATTGAATCATAACAAAATAAAGGGTCTAAACTTGTATCACAACACCACTGATACCACCATTTATGTATTACCCTGAAACACTTGCCAAGATTAATAAGTCTCCTATCTTTGATACTCAATGTATCAATCACTTCTTCACCTAATTTTTTTTATAAAAAGATAAAAATAATTAAAAATAAATAAAATATAAATGATTATTAAGATGAAAGAAAAAAATCCAATATAATTAAATCAGAGTAAATTTCATTTTATTTACTATCAAGGATTGTTGTGGAAAGGATACTATTCATGTACTAATCTCAATCAGAAATTTTGAATATGATTAAAAGAGATCATTAAAAAAACTATAAAGAGTAAAAAAAAAACAAGAAATCAAGAAGATTCAGCATCTACTATATATCGTAATAAGAGAAATTAACCTCGTATATACAGTATAATTTTTAGATGAAGGGGTTCATTTGAATCTCTTGCAAGTTCTGCCTATGCCTAGATATGACAATAAGTCCTAGTTGGAAACATTTTTTTCTTTAATTAGCCTTACGCAACGTGAATTCAAATTAGTTAAATCTCTAATATTAATATTAGATACCGAATTTGTTTTAAATATAAAGCAAAC
This sequence comes from Solanum tuberosum, assembly GCF_000226075.1. Lineage (NCBI taxonomy): Eukaryota > Viridiplantae > Streptophyta > Magnoliopsida > Solanales > Solanaceae > Solanum > Solanum tuberosum. The sequence goes on along the minus strand of NW_006238973.1, from coordinate 1,475,928 downwards.
TCTAATTATACAAAGATCGAAATTAGCATCGAACAAATTCTATTTCGTAGATAAACATGTTAGCAACGAAAAATTTAACGATAAAGTTCATAACTAATTCTAATTTTGAAATGTAATGAAGAATGAATTTTCTTAATCATACTTACATTCATTAGCAGGGAAGAAGACGAAAATAAGTAAAATGAGGAAAATCAGTTGCTTGGTGATGACCATTATTTTCTCAAGTAATTTTGAGTTTTTTTGTGAAAAATAATTTTGAAGTGATTGAATAAAATACATTTTTCATAGATATTTATAGTGGTTAAGAATTGATATGGCGTATCATTTTGCCATTTTGGAGAAATTCTTATCAAAAATCATTAATTAAATTCATTAAATGATGACCCCACCCTTTTGTTATTAATTTAAATAAGCAAGACAGGATTAATTAACTTTTTCCAATTTTGCCCTTTAGCATTAAATATTCTACAATTAAGAGGCACGTAAATAAATAAAAATTAAAGATTAATAAGGGATATAATAGTCAAATTATACTTCTAATTCATTTTTTCTCAAGGATAGTATAAAACCTTACCTTACTACTCCCTTCTTCCCATTTTATATGTCATCCCTTTCTATAAATAGTTGGACCACAATACTTGTCATTTTATAAATTTTATGCATAAATTACCATATTTTGCGTATTATATCCTTGATAGAGTAGTTAATTAATCTTGAAAATGTATTAATCATTTATTATAAAGTTGACTTAAGAAAACATTAAATAAGGGTAAAAAGGTAAAATTACATCATTTCTTAATGCAAGTGCAAAGTAAAAAGGTGACATATTAAATGGGACGGAGGGAGTACTAAAAAGAAATAAAGTGAGTATCTTAATTTTAATTTCAACTTCAATTTGTTTCAAATATAGTTAAATTATTTTCTCAATATTCTTTCATTTTTAGATTAGAGAATCTCTTTATAGTATAGTATCAGCAATAGTTTTTCGAAATATTGAGAATTATTACTTACCGTATCAAGAAAAAGAGAGAAAATTATAACTCCCTATGTCAAACTCTCATCGATTAATATTAAAATACGAAAAAATAGAGATTCATACGAAACAAAATATAACATATCGCTAAATATTACTATTTGGCACATTGTAATCAACATTAATATTGTAATATTTTTCCAATATTTTCATATATGAAGCTTAATGTTTAACAAAACTCTTAGTAGAGAATTTGTTGATTAATTAATACTAATTATGATTAGGAGGCCATTGGGGACAATTCTGTTTGCATTGCTCCATTGAATCATAACACCTTACTGGTACAATTGAATCACAACACCATTTGTTAATTGTGAACTGAATAACTAATTAACTATAAACCTAATATATCTATAAATTATTAATTATAAACCTAATAATACAAAATAACTAAAATCTCAAATCCATAAATTTCAAATTCTGACTCTGTGCCTCGGAGTTCATTCACTTAGCTCCAACACCAACATTTCCCAACCAAAAAAGCAAGGGAATTTGGGACAAAGCCATGAGAAGCAAAAGGTAATTCCTCTTTGTTGAAGGCTTCTCAAAGCTTCTTACTTCACCAATTAAGATTCTCTTCATGGTCTTTATCAAGAACACCCCCATACAAAAACATTCAAAAATTGTTACAAAGTAAAATGCATAATCCCAAATTATCCTACATAGCAAAATAATTGATGCATTCACAAAAATATAGCCACCATAAGCAACAATATCAAGAAGTGGCACTTCTCCACTTCCTAAAGAGTGTAATGTGGCTTCAAGTAAGAGAATTTGCAAGAGCCAACAAAGTAGTCCTGTTGTGAATGGCACACCTAATGCTTCTGGACTAAACCTATAATAAAAAAATTATACAGAGTTTAAGTTCTATACATTGATGATCGTGTTAAGAATATATATACATAATTAAGTCATTTTTAAAAGTAATTACACGTAAATTTATATGATAAGTAGTACTAATTGGTTAATATGGTATACTATCACAAATTCAATCGCGTTGACAATGTGAAAAATATTTTATATTATCGATATATAATTTCATCCATTGAATTATCAGTATAGAGACAATATTTTAGAATGTTGATAGAGCATATATAGGCTAGTATATATGTTCAGACGGTCACATGCTTGTTAAAGCTAAAAATGAAACTTGGCTTCTCACTGTATTACAGTATTAGATTGATGATATGCTTGAAATGTAACCAATGTAGATCATTTATTTATTTTTGTTGGAAATTACCAACAAAGTAAAAATTTAGATAGCCGACTAACTAAGTTATATATTAAGATTTAATTTCCAACCTAATAATAATCATATATAAAGATGGAAATTCATTTTAAGAAACTTACTTGGTGGTAATGCCCAAAAAATAGCCAGCAAGAACCAAATAAGTACCAAAAGCCATCATAGGGATGTACAAATCTGGTGCATTTATATCATAAATTGGAGGTTTGAATGAAAATTCTCCTCCAACCATATCTCCAGCTCTCATCCAATGTCCCTAAAAACATATTTATATAATTAAAAAATCATTCATATTTTGAATTAAAAAAAGGATATATTAAGTTATATACACGCACTATAACAAATAAAAGAATTGTGTTGTAATAACATAATTGCAGTTGTATTATATTTAGCAAGATAATAAAATGAGTATTTATAAACAACACCTTATATAAATGTCGTTAAAGGTTTTAGCAATTCTAAATATAATGACATTAACTCAATTATCGCTAAATATTATTGTAAAGAAAATTTTATTGTCACTAAATGTCTCCTTTGTTATAGTGACTAACAACACCTTTTTTAAAAAAATATACTATCAATATTGTTTAACCTATAATAGTGGGCTAGTAAATTACAATTTGTTTCAAGTTATTAATTACTAATATTTATCATAGAAATCACATGTAATTACAAAAATGATTGTGTAAATATAACTGCTGTCAGTATATATAATTTAAACTTTAAGCAAATAAATTAATATACAAAATGTTGTGGACTTTACCTTGTGAAGAAATGGGAACAAAATCACCTTCAATTTGTTTTTCACATAATCTTCATTCACTTGAAAATAGTACTGTGGGTTAGAAATGTATCTGCCAATCTATATGTAGTAAAAAGAAATTAATAAAATGGAAAATATAGTGCAATAATTTCTCTAAAATAAATAAACAGCATCCACATTCTAATATTAACTATTGGAAATTTTCAAAAAGTCAATAATTAAAATTAGCAATACTTTCCAGAAAAGACACTTTTGAAAAGTACGTACAATGCAGATCAATCTATAACAATTGTTTCCTAAAACAATAATGTATTATAACAATCAATTTTTTCTTAGAAGCGACTTTCATATTCTATTACATTATATAATCTTTATAATAACATCTCATTAGAACAGTAAAAAATATACAGACAAATGATATCGTTATATATTTTTCCAAAATAAAAAAGGTATACTTACATTGTTTTGAACATAGGAAGAACTTGAACCTAAGACTTTTTCTCCATAAGCACCAAGTTCACTTTTGATAAGATCAGAGCCAGCACCATATAATAGCATATTCCCAAGTGATGTATCAATTTGTTTATTACAAGTCTTCTTGTGATATTCTGATGTTTCATACATTGTTGACCCCATTTTATTATACTACAAAAGAAAGAAAAAATGAATTAGCCAGACGGACAATTTCTATCGCTAAATAATCAATTTATCGCTAGTTTTATTTAATGATAGAGTATCGAAAATTCATGTTGCTTATATTGGCTATTCATTGACAGATTAATGACGAATTTCGTAGCTAATTTCTGATTTATGTGGTTCTTTGTGCTTCTTCTCATAAAGAGAAGCATAAGAGCATGCAACTTATGATCAATGGGTTCAACTGATTTTAGTATGTTCAAGACGAAATATTAATATAGATGTGATTATTATTAAGAATTCAATAAATATTAAATTTTGAGTTGTTGATAACTCTGAAAGTACAGTGTAAATTAGTGTGAAGAACCTTAAAAGGTTAAATCCGTTAAATTTAAATTCTGAATTTATCTTTATATCAAGAAGCAAATACAATACTTAAGTGAATCCGACATTGAATTGGTAGATGAAAGTGAAGAACTTTATAAGGCTAAGCTCAAGTGATCACACGATACACATATTTTTGGGGACTCAATTTGGTATAATTCAAAAGACAAATTCATACGAACCTAAATACAATGCGGATAGCACATGCGCAAAATTGAAAGTTAAGTTATAGAAATTCTAATTTCATGAAATCATTTGGTCTGAATGCTATATGAAAAATATAAACTAAATGATGGATCATATCGAAATATTAAAAATGTAGAAAATCATAACATGAGTGAATATTTGAAAATGACATAATTATATATTATATATACCTTTTGATTTTGAAGTAGTTTACTCAAGACACTCAGAAATCTTTTGCTTCTTAATTTGCAGAAATTAAAAGATAGTCTATCTTTATTGTGTTCTTTTTATATATACATTTTCAAGAGAAATTATTATTATTATTATATACTTTATTTTATTTTTTGTTATTTAATTTTGCATGGTATGAGATGACAAATTTTTAGATGGTCCGCAACCCAATGCCACAATTTTTTTATTTTAAAAATTTGATTACTGAAATTGCAGTTGTATTTTAATGAAATGAAACTACTAATTAATTAATACCAATATAAATACGTGACTCTTTTTGCAGTATAGTGGTGGGTCGGTATCTCTGCTATATTGGACCATTCTACTCATTTTCCCAATGCATTACATAAAGTCAGAGTTAAGATTTTAATTTTACGAGTTTTGAATTCTAAAACGGTGATTTCAAGTGTTATTAACTGAATTTTAATAATAAATTCGAGCAAAAAATGAGTTAGACTGAATTTGTATCAGGGCTTTTAGATCGAAAATTTTTATTATGTACGAGGCACAAGTATGAGGTGGCCGACAATACTTGTATGAGCCTCTACTTATATTGTGCCAAGTGGAAAGTTGGGTCCCATTTCAGAAAATGGCCCAAATTCCTTTTTCTCTCTCTTCTTTTCAATGATTTTTTTCTCTTTCTTACTTTTTTTACTTCTTTTTCTTTGGTTTTTTTTTCCCAATCATTGTTCCAAATTTTCTACTTCCATACTTTAATAATTTTATTCATGGAAAATATGAAATTCAAATTTTTTTACCTGATTCATTCTATTTCTAACATTTTGATATTATTTTTTCATCTCAAAATTAATTATTTATATTACTAAAAATAGTTAGATAAAATTATTTGTTAATTTACAAAGATATAATTAATTATAATTTTTCTATTTTATTATAACAATTATTTCTTTTTGCCATTTCCCATTTCCCATTTCCAAGCTAACAAAGTGACCTTTTTTAGAGTTTCCTCCTTCATTTTTTTTTTCCGTTTACACCCCTATTCAATCTATTTGTGTTTTTATGTTTTCAAAAAATATTTCTTCTTTAAGATTTTTTAACCAAATCTAATTTTATATTTTGATCTAATTAGTTTATGATTTTTCCTTTTTATGTAGTGAATTTTGATTTAATTTTTATCATCATTATATAAGTTTTTACTTTATTATTCTAATATTATTTTTTCTATTCTATGTATAAATTCATATTATATAATAATAAATTTTTATTTGTATTTAATTTTCGGTTTATAGAATCAAGATATAAGTAAATTTTTTTATCAAATATAAATAAAATTTGTAAAGTCGCAAAAATTCTTTTAAGGAATAAATTAATAAAATCATCATTTTTATTTATAATTTCTTAAGAAACGTGTAAGGAAAGTAGATAAATAGAATATTTATTAAATTTCACCTTGCTTGAATTTCAAGGATAAAAAATACCGTATAAATTGAAGGAAAGAATATGTATTTATGTAGGTGCTTATGGATGCTTTTCGTTTTTTAATTTCATGAAAATAGTATCAAAACTTATGTAATCGTTTGTCAAGATCATTGATGCTCTTTCCGTTATATTTTCTTTTTGAAGAGTATTTGATGGATTTAAGTGCTTTTGGAATTCTGAAATTGTTGAGAAGAATAAAAGAACAAATTAATTTTATACCTTCTTTGTTTTTCATATTAATAGTCTACTTTTTCTTTTACAAATTTCTTAAGAAATCATAAATAAAATAATAGTTTTACTGATTTACACCTAATTATTATTTTTAACTTTATAAATTTTATTTACACTTTCAAAAAGAAATATTGTTATAATAAAATAGAAAACTTGTAATTAATTATATCTTTGTAAATTAACAAATAATTTTATCCAACTATTTTTAGTAATATAAATAATTAATTTCGATATGAAAAAATAATATCAAAATGTTAGAAAGAATAAATCAGGTAAAATTTTTTGAATATCATATTTTCCATGAATAAAATTATTAAAGTATGGAAGTAGAAAATTTGGAACAATGATTGGAAAAGAAAAACCAAAGAAAAAGAAGTAAAAAAAGTAAGAAAGAGAAAAAATTCGCTGAAAAGAAGAGAAAGACAAAGGAATTTGGGCCATTTTCTGAGATGGGACCCAACTTTCCACTTGGCACAATATTAGTAGAGGCTCATACAAGTATTGTCGGCCACCTCATACTTGTGCCTCGTACATAATAAAATTTTTCCTTTTAGATCCAATCTTACATTACATAGTAGGTCATTGTACAAGTCAAATCTATATATAATAGGCATTGGCGAAGCTAGGGTACTACAAGGGGATCATCGGAACTCTCTATTCGTAGAAAAATTACATTGTTTATAAAATTAAAATTATTTCTTAGCTATATTAAGTGGATGTTAAATTGCTTTGACTTCTTCATATGTTTACCTCTCAGTGAAAATTCAAGCTCCGGTTTTGATGACAGGCTCATTTGTTCGGATTTTTTTTAGCTATTGGAGTAATTAGTCGTTATATACTGATAATATTATTTTGATATTTAAAAGTTGGTATTTCAGTATTTGTGTTATTTGTCTGTTCTGTTTGAATCATAAAATTGCACGTTTTCTCTTCAAATGAGATGGTTTTTCCCTTTAGGAATAGAATTCATACTTAGCAATGAGGCATAAATCTTTAGAAACTGAAGTCATGCATGGACATTACTTGTAGAATATTCTAATACGAAAATATTAATTTATCCCCCCTCCCAAAAAAAAATTTACTTACTACGAGGGACATAAAATAATCAAAAGTATTATCTACTCAAATGGGCTTAAACAATTTGGGCTTCTGAATCTGAATAATCACTGAGGCCCATATCTTCTTAAACAAACAATCAATCCATACAAACTATTCACATTTAACCCTTATTAAATAATTACTCCCTCCGTTTCACAAAGAATGATTTCCTTTCCTTTTTAGTCAGTTTCAAAAAAATGACTTCTTTCCTTTTTTGGTAACATTTTACTTTTTGCTTTCCACGTGACATGTTTAAGACCACAAGATTAAGGGCAATTTTGTACATTTGACATAACTTTAATTTAGGATCATAAGATTCAAAAGTCTTCTTTAATTTCTTAAACTTCGTGCCAAGTCAAACCAGATCAATCTTTTTGAAACGGAGGGAGTAATAAAGTACAATGTATAGGAAGGCCTATAATGATAAGCTATATTATTTGGACGCATCAAAAGTGTTGTTGCACTAGTCAGATCTTTAAGAAATGTGCAATTTTTGAAGGATCCGACAAACACCTTGAAAGATGCATAAGCAAAGACAAACATGTGACGGGTTACGTGAGTTCAACTGAAGTGATCTTTGTGATTAGGTGGTTGTGATTATGTTTTGGTCAAGTCTACTTAGAAGTTGCAAACCCAATAAAAAGAAGAGTCTAAAATGTAGACTAGTCTGGGTAAAGACTTGTCTGAATTATCTTTGACATGACCAGCCATTGATATTTCTGTATATAACCACTTACTCAATCACTTCAACCAAAAATAACCAACAGATGAATAATTAATAGTATATAATATATCTATAATTATGTATAAGCGGAATATATATATAAATTGATATCATTTCATCAGAAAATTACATTCCATAAATTGATTGTGTTTTTAGTGTGTATTTATATTATATGTTATATAATATAACTCTTATGATCATATTTTAGACAAAAATTTCCCAAACTTCAAACATAAATTTTCACAATTTCAATCTCGTATATCTGAAGTTGTTCCCAAATAAACAAAGTCCATAAAAATACTAATATGAATTTTGGCGTAGAAATATTGTATCATATAAAATTAAAGGACGATATTGTCAATTTAATAATTTATATATGAACTATGAAGTGGTCAAAGAGTAGGGTGCCATATAGTCTTATGGAAGTGATATTTTGATTTGATGGTCTTGTCTTTCCTAGGGATGTAAATATGAAGGTCTATGCATAGTATATTAATATATAAATTAATTAGATAACATGCAATATATAGTATAAATATAAAGTATTTTAATTTTTTAAATTTTATATCTCAACTATTAGGTGTTCTAGTACCACCTACTTATCAAAACACATCTCAATTATCAAATATGTGAGTTTCCTACTAAAATATTACCATCATCCAAGTAGGAACATGAAATAATAAGTAATTGGACTGTTTGATAAATAATTGAGTAACATATATTATAGTTCAGATATGAAACTTCAAAAAATTAATATACTCTAAATATGTTTTTGATATTTCACTATATATATATATATAAAGAAACAAGATAAACAGATATTTCACTTTCAAAGTCAGAGGAGTACATAGTACATACTGATAGATGCACATGAGAATTATGTGGAGAGAATTAAAACAATTTCACAGTTTTTTCTTAAAGAAAATAGGAAAATATGTAATTTATTTGGATTTTATTGAATGTATAAGTTTTAAAGGATATATAAGAGAAATAAATTCATTGAAAACAATTTCACAGGTTTTTCTTAAAGAATCACTACTAAAAAAAATGGAAATTCTTGACAATATTCGTTGGAATTTAGCTCATTGATAATGTTTTTAATCAATTTGCGACAAATTATTTTAGATCAATTCCATCAAAAAATGTATATCAAAAGTTCCTATTTTTGGTAGTGTATTCAATCGACCACTTTCAATCTATGTGGCTCCACCATTATCTATAGTCAATCAATCGTTGTACTCATTGAAAAGTGTTTATATAATAGCTCAAGACAATTTTACCCCTTGGGTTTTGGTTCAATGCTAAGATTGTGGACAAAGGCCTAATATTTTAAATGAAAAATAAAGAAAATCGAACTCATTATATTATTCATTGAAATATGAACGAGAAATCTATCAATGTAAGCTAATTTGATAGATTTCTTATTCATAAAAAAAATCTCATACATTTTTATCGGATATGCAATATATTGTACTTTCTCGAGTTATATAGGCAATAATCTAAAGGCAAAATTTGAATAATATGTTTAATTTATGAGATATAAGATCTACGTATATTCTAGTCTCCTTGGATCTTACTCGTAAGATTACACTGAATATGTTATTGTTCAATTGTTGTATAAAAAGTGTTAAATATGAAATTTACTACTAAATCAATCGGTGAATAGTTCACAGTTAACATAATTCTTTGATAATTCGTTGCTATTTCTTCGTCTAATAAAATAAGAGCTGGACATTTTATTCGTTACTATTTTATGTATATTTTTGTATAAAAGTGATGATATATTAAAAGTTGAGGGAAACAACATCTCAGAAATCTAGGGCAAGATCTCAAATCTAATATACTATATATTAGAGACTTCAATTCAAAGCAAACAATTTAGTATATAGTTATTTTTAGGTTTTGATTTGACTTTTTCGGCTCTTCATTGTCTTTGTTGTGGGATCCTAAAGGCCCTAGAGTCAATGTATTTATTTTTTGTTGCAAATTATTTTTATTGGAATCTCATTCATTGGAAAATTATATCGTATAAAAAAGATACATAATAAAATATAATTTTTTACGTATAATTTGGAACAAAAGTTCTGGAATTCAAAAAAACTTACCATCTAAAGTCCTTTATTTTTAGAACAAGTTGAATGTATAGGCATTATTTGAAAAGACGAAGCAATCAATCGAGATTTATCGAAATCAATATTACAAGCTTTTGAAAGAGAATTAAATCTTCGTAAGTTGGTGATGATCACAATGACACTTATAATAAAGTTGATCTACATATATTTAGTGGCAACAAAAAGGGGATTCATTAGCTCACTGTTCAGTACGAATAATTGAAACGTTTGGAATTCATAAAATGTGCATACTCATCTCATAGACTCATATATATTTACTACAGATTAGCATAATAGTAATAAATGAGGCTGAGAAACGACTTCAAGTTACATATTCAAATTCCAAAACTTCTAATTAAAATTTCTGACTTTGTCACCGACCAACGATAGGAGACAAGTCATAGGGTTGTGAGACCTTAGAAAGATTAATGCACACTTGTAGTACACACAAGTGGTAAAAGCTATACAATTCATCAACGACATGCATTTAACACAATATGGAATTGATGAATCCTATTCAAATGTACCAAACTAATAATAATTTTAATTATTGGCCTTTGATACCCCCTAAAGCCAACAAACATATAAAAAAAGGTTTGGTGTTACTATTATATTTTTCGATTTGTCAGGTATACTACGAAAAATAATATAAATTGATAGAAAATATCATTCTGACATAATATGAAGCGGGATAGAATGATATTTTTCTATCGATCCATATTGTTTCATTTCATAGCTTATATCATTATTATTGTCCTTTTATGTCTCATAATTTGACAAAACATAAACTAATTTAATTTATTTGATATCTTAATTATATCGTTATTATTGTCCTATCTATGTATGCCCCCTTAATATTTTTTGACAAAAGATAATTACATTTAATTTGTTTCATGTCATATCTTATATCGTTATTATTGTCCTATGTATGCCTCCTTTATAATTTTTGACAAAAGATAATTACATTTAATTTGTTTCTTATCATATCTTATATCGTTATTATTGTCCCCAATCTTTGACCAAATAAATTTAATTACAAACTTATTTTATAGTATTCACATAAAACCAAGCCAATAATTGTGCTTTCCTTACCAAACTTAGTAATTTTATCTATTAATATAAATATATAAATTAAGATATATAGCAAACAAATGAATTAGAGACGGTAATTATTATTTGCTAAATTTTTTTATTTTCTTAAAATTATTACTTGCTAATTTTTTTTATTTTCTTAAAATTATTACTTGCTAAATATGAACAATTATTTAGTTTTCTTATTTTGTACAAGTTCTTACAAGTAACTAGTTATTTTGAGCCCCACAAAAGAGGAAATTTCTAATGATCGTTAATACACTTTACATAAATCATAGATGGAATTAGAGAATAGTTTACGGGTTTAGCCCAATTCAGTAGTTTTGATCTCTAAACACTGTATTTATATTTTTAAAAATTGATTGAATTTTTAAAAAATATTAATTTAAAACACAATAACTTTAATGAACTAGAAAAACAAATCCATAAGCTTCAACCATATTGGGCCGCTGAATAAAACATAACTTAAGACAAAACTAAGGATGGCCAAATATATAGAAAACATCATTTTTGGTAACAATTGAGAAATAAATAAATAAAACTAAAAGGAAAAATATAATTATAATAATAATAATAATAATCTTATCATGGTATTAATTAATTAATGACACATCACATGGATTATTAGATACTAAAACCAACCCAACCTAACTACTTAGCATTTAGCAATGAGTAATTAAATGATTTTACCCACTTCATTTGACAAACACAACATCAAAATCTATAAAATTCACATGATGATAGATTAAACCAAAAAGGAATGATTAGATATGGTTGATGATCCACTCATAAACTCTATATTTAAAAAATTATAATTATCTGATATCCGATACTTATTAAATCATCAAATCAACCCGACCAGCAACTTGTACGCATTATATGAACTTGTAATTAATTAACATATTTGAAAGCTCCACTAGTCCAAATTAAAGTTATCGCGTATGACCTATTTAATGGAGCTCTCCTTACTGGTATTTTTCCATTCACAATCGTTGAAAATAATTTTTTATTATAATTATTCATCGAAAATTTCTTTCTGATGTGCCAAATTTCAATTTGGCATTTGTCATCGATCAATAATTTTTTAGTCGATAATATTTATCTCGCCATATTCCTCGATGGTCAAATAAACTCTACTCCCCGCCCTCTGTCCATAACATTAAAAAAAAGAATATTATATAAATATATTATACTAGACAATAGTCATATTCATGAATAAATAAATTATACTAGACAATAGTCATATTCATGAATAGAAACTTTGACTGCCATCATTTTTTATTCAGTTTGTCTAATCAAATTATTCAGCAATACCTTTGCTAATTTGTCATAATTATTTTCATGATTTGGACATGTTATAGATAAACCAAAAAATACAAATAAAAAATCTACATGTACCATAGTAATAGGTAATGATGAAAATCTTCATAGTTTTTCAATTACCAAGAAGAGCAAAAATTATAATATTTTTTATTGTTGTTTTTATTTTTTTATCTTTTATTAAATGTATAAAAATGCAATCTTTGTCAGTTGGCCTATATGCATAACATTTTTCTCTTGTACTATATAAATATTCATAGAATATAATCTAAAACCCCACATACCTTTCTATTAATTCTTCTCTTTTAACTTATTGCCCTTCTCTTTTCCTACTTAATTGGACCACTATTCCTAATAAAGCTAGAGATGCATGTGGGTGATAAGTAATGAATATATTCGGACTTAAAATTTAAATTTTACGAATTTAACTTTCAAAATTTAATAATTGATTGATGAGCGATCAAGAAGGCTCATGGTGTGGGCTAGCGACCTCCATTGAACTTTGGAGGAATGTCCACTTAAGGTCAAGTTAAATGGTCGAATCTATATCATAATTTGTGACAATAGAGACATTGTGTTTTCACGACCCCTATTATTTATAAGTTTAAAATAAGAAATGTTTGGTAACGAATTGAATTCATCTTAGAATTATGGATCCAAAATTTATGATTTTTTTAAAAAAATTAATATATTTTTTAACATTTTTATCTATTTTTTGTATTTCGCGCCAAACAATTAAACTTGTCAAATATTAATTATATGCCCACCTCTATAAATGAGTTGAGCTAAGTTATTTCAAGAGATGAATTATTACCAAGATACCCTTAGAAGCATATTCTTGAATACATCCACTTGTTGTCAAGTAGGGACGGATCTAAAGTATAAGTATGAGCTCAAATAAATTTAATAATTTTTATTTAAATTTATATTTATCTTATAAAATTTATTATAGTTACAAATTAAATAATTAAAATAAGTTATAAATTTCAAATTTTAATTCCACCGGCTTGCTATCCCTAGTCTAACAACTACATAAAAGGAAATTCCCATTTCTTCTTTAAAAAGAAAAGGATGGAGAAAGGGAGAGGGACAAAAAAAGGTCCCAACTTTAATATTTAATAAGGTCCACATTTTTTTAACAACACTACAACTACTTATTAATGTTATATAACATTAGTGCTGAAGTCACACACCCCCACCACCCCTATCATTGCATTTCATCTCACCCCTTCAAAAAAGCCTATTATTTATAATTATAAAAGTTTACCTTATATGGAGAGATAAATGATTTGCAATCTTGAAAATAAGTCACTTTATTAATAACTATAAAAAAGTAAAGTTTTATTGGTTAAATTTCATTGTACTATCAGTGAATATTAGTTAAACTCTGATTTTCTAATTAGACCGATCAACATCAATAAAATTGAGATAATAATATTGTCTTATGTTTAAGTTTCAAGACAAAAATATTAGGCTACTTTGTCTTATTTTTCAAAGTCATGATGAATGTATAGAGTTACTGGATACCTATATTAGCTAGTGGGATATAGTAAGTACCATATGAAATTATAAGTCGAGAAGCGCTCAAGCTTGTCTGTACCAAGTACAACTTTTATTGTCATATGTTGTGCATCATTCGGTTTTCACCCCGGCCTTCTACATCTACCTTCACGATATACTATATTTCGTATGTTTCAGATAATATCACATCTATCTAGTGTCTGTCGATACATAGAAAATACTTTATATTATAAGTCAAATCACACACAAATTGATCAGACACCATCGTAATTTTTATTATTATTATTATTAATTGGCTCATCTATACCTTACTCATTAACTCCCACAATCCCACCCCCCCTACAAACCAAAACAAGAACAAACAAACAAGAAACTTATAGTAAGCTCCATATATGTTCATGTATATATACTCCTCTATCTTATTTAGGTGACATATATATTATTGAAAGAGAGTAAGGAATATATAAGTGCAATGGCATCTCAAATTAGAGCTAATTATTCATTTTTCATTAGTCTAATACTAATTATTTTCTCTTTAACCATTATTAATGTTGTTGTTGCTCTAACAACAAAAGAACAAGAATTGGATCGGATCACAACACTTCCGGGACAACCTCCGGTGACGTTTTCGCAGTTTTCCGGCTATGTTTCCGTCAATGAAGGACATGGAAGAGCTTTGTTCTATTGGTTAACACAAGCTACAACTCATCCTGAGAAGAAACCTCTTGTTCTTTGGCTTAATGGAGGTTAGTACTCTTATTTTCTTTTCAATAATAAGAAATTCCGCTAAACATGTTCAAGACTTACGTATATATAAGCGGTGTTTAATTACAGAAACAGTCTTTCTAACTTCGTTCAATAGGGGTAAGGTTGGTGTACACTTCATTTCCTCAGACCTCATCTTGTGAGACTATATATGTTGTTGCAAACGGAGGGAAAATTAGTTGACCAACTTTCACCACCTAGTGGAGTGTTAATCGAGGAGAAGTGAGAATTAGAATTAATTGTTTCAAGTGAACTCGATACTTTTGACTAGAGCATGAATATATATGTGAAAGTAACTGGAAAATTACTATGGTCAATAATTTTATAAGTAGAATGAGTTCAATCGTAATTCATTAAATTCTAGATTCGTCTAGTTGCAAGAGAATTCTAGAGTTATTTTAATAACAAAAAGTTTTATTTTAATAACAAATAATTCGTATTTTATCCACGGAAAATATTGATATTTAGTCTAAACTAAATTAAAATCGAAGCAATAATTGTTTAATGATAATGAAATTAATATAAGGACTACACATGATACATGTACTTATAGTAAGGTTCAAGCATGAGATCATTTGATTAAAAAACAAGTTAGATAGAAATTGTAATATAGTACGACATAACTACATGTATTAATACTTGTAAGTTACAAAAAAATTGTACCCTCTTTTATCTATTTAGGTCTGTTATTTGATATTTGCTTTGGGATAGCTGATTCAAAATTTACATCAGATAATTAATGTAATTTTGATTTCGCCTCTAATCAACAATGTAAAAAATATTCTTTCCAAATTACATAGTCATCTTGTTTGTCCACCACAAGAATACATCTAGGGGTGTCAAATATGACGGAAAGATTTGTTTGTTTGTTCAATTCGTTCAAAATTTTATGAATTAGACATAAAATAATTTTATATTCGGTTGATTTTCAGTCCGTCCAATTAAATCATCATTGATAGTGAGTTAGATAAAATCCGTTAATTTGGGTTGGCAAAAAGCACTTCCCCTCTTATTGGATCTTACCAGACATGCGATCCAAAATTAGTCGAAAATTTACATGCAAGTATCAGCACCGAGCAAAAAAAAAACAAAAAAAGATATTGCATAGTTACCATTATGAAATAAAATCTTCCTCCATAATCAAACATTTTGTAAGATTTCGAATTCAAGGACCAGGATGAAAAAAATGTTGATTTAACGTATTTCCTTCTTTAATATATCTCACGAGTTATATTTAAATTGATCGAAACTCTAATATAAATATCAGACATCGAATAAAAAATAATATTCCTTATGCACAAGTGCTCGTGATATCCTTGTGTCCAATTTACCTCATCATATTCTTTTTATTCCTTCTTGTTCTAAGTTTATTCCTTGTTTGTATGTGTACAAAAAGCTGCATTTTTAGCCTATGCTTTTTCGTCTTTATCTCCATAATTTTATGATACAAACAAACAAAGGACAACATTCCAAATTCAACAAAAAAGTAGAACTCCTTTTTCACTATTTTTGTACTTTTCTTTCCATTTTCTAGCTTTCATCCAACTTTTCTTATACCTTTTATGTCACCATTTATGTGATATATTTTAAATTTTGAAAGTCAAATAATTTAATTTTGATCATAAATTTAGATATCAAATTTTGAAATAAAATTTATGTAGTTGAAAATTATGTACCTTGCACAAACAAAATAAGAAACAAAAATCGTCTCTAAAACATATTTGAAATTTATGATCTAAAATATATCATAACGGTGGCATATTAATACATAGATTGAAGGTGGTACTTGAACATCTTTCATCAGAAATTATTACATAAGCCAATACTTACTTATACACTCTCAATCTGTCACATATTATTACTAAACCTTGTTAGAAAATGATTTCCCCCTTAAATAAGAATTACACCAGATGAATTCAGAATATCCAATACGAATATCGAACCTAAAAAAAAATTGTAATATGGTGACCTATTAAAAGCATCGAGTGTTAAAGAAGCATGCGTATTCAGAAACTACTAATAAGAGAAATAAATAGTGATGGTCATCATGATGTTCATAGTTACACTATTGATCACATTGGTGAATTTTATGTGACCTATCATTATTAAACCACAAAGAAAAAAAGAAAAAAAAAGCCTATTTTAAAAATAAAAATAAAAAGTGAAGGGTCGTTTTCTTGTGAGTAAATAATTAATAGTTGGAAATTTTATTTTATTTTTAAAAAGAGAGAAGTATATAATATATATAATTAATAGTAATAATAAATGATAGTAAGGGATGGGTAGGTGAATAATGAGTTATGGAAGATTGTTTTATTAATGGTGGTTCCTAAAAGGTTGTGTATAGAAATTATGAAATTCATGTGTTTTCTTCATCTTCTCATCCAAATACAACGATGTTTAAATGCAATCATAAATTGTGATGGATCGGTTGGAATTTCTTTATCTAAATTAAATATTTTAAATTTGAATTTTTAGGAATGAAAAAAAGTCTCATTAAAAGTGTCGCCTAAAAAATGATCCCTACAATGTGCAAATTAAAATTTAATAGAATCTAAATACATGAGAAACTAAAGAAAAAAAAAAACTTATAACGAAAAGAAAAATGACAGACAACTTCTATTGCTAAACAATAAAAACATCTTAGTTACGGTTGGTTATGGGTTTTTTTTAGTGTATGTGGCACCCTATTTCGATGTATGTGGAATTGTTTGACTAGATCTGAAATTTAAGATAGAAAGAAAAGTTTTTTTAACTAAACTTGTAAACTAAATAAAAATATGTCACATAAATTAGAACATAAAGAGTACTTGTTTATCCATCGAAATAAACTTCTTTTTTTAGTGGATTGGAAAAGGGACATTGACAATTGATTTTCCTGATTTTTCATTTGACGTTTGATACCTATTTTGAAACCTGACTTAATACAGATTCATAATGTTAGTAACAAAGCAACAGGCCAAACTCTGATTATACATAGTTATACATGTATTATACATTAAAAGATAATACATATACTCGACTTTTGTCTACTATTTTTAATTTAATCAGTTCGATGAGCAGCTATTTAAAGTTATAAATCTTTTTTTCTTGATAAATCTTCACCTCAAGTTGAAATTATTTTTGCACTATGCAGGTCCAGGTTGTTCATCAGTAGCATATGGGGCATCAGAAGAAATTGGTCCATTTAGAATTAATAAAACTGGTTCTTCCCTCTATTTAAACAAATATTCATGGAATAAAGGTAACATTTTATTTTTTGTTCTTTTTTTTTCACTTTACTATAAAAAAAATTTAAAAAAAATAATTAAAAATGTTATAAATGCAGTGGCAAATATACTTTTCTTGGAATCTCCAGCTGGTGTTGGTTTTTCTTATACAAATACAAGCTCTGATCTTAAGGATTCTGGGGATAAAAGAACAGGTACATACCACACATTTTTTGATAATATTCATTTTTTCATTTATGTATGTCTGGTTTTATTTTAACTTATATACACAAACAGTTTAGATTTCAATTACAATGATAGTGTAAAATTTTTTATATTGTCAGTATATATATATAAAGAAGGAATGTTTATATGAATAATCGATCGGTTTCACTGTTTAATTTTTGTAGTCGATATACATAGGTTATTTTACATAGTTATAGCTATATATACATGCATTGTACTTATATTGTATATTTACTCGCAATTTAAAAAATTTTAGATATTAAACAACAACAGTCTAATATTTTATCATTGGCATATTAACTTAGATTTTAGAGCTGTTTATTTTTTTGGCACAGCTCAGGATGCACTAATATTCCTCACAAGATGGATGTCAAGATTTCCACAGTATAAATATAGAGATTTTTATATTGCTGGAGAGAGTTATGCAGGTATTTTTTATTTAAAAAAAGAAAAGAAAATTAGACCGTAACACTACAAAATTAATTTCATTAACATTTTCTTTGGGTTTATCAGGGCATTATGTTCCTCAATTAGCACAGGCCATTTACAATTATAACAAGAAATTATCAAATCCAATCATAAATCTCAAAGGATTCATGGTAAGTAATTCATCTAATTGTATATAAAAAAACAAAATCATATTATTTAATTTAAGGGAAATTAGCACTTTTAGTCCCTCACATATCGATAAGTTCTAAATTTGGTCCTTGTAATTTACAAAATTAACAAATTATTTAGTGTTAAACCATTTAATGGATTCATGGTAAGTAATTCATCTAGTTGTATATAAAAAAACAAAATCATATTATTTAATTTAAGGGAAATTAGCACTTTTAGTCCCTCACATATCGATAAGTTCTAAATTTGGTCCTTGTAATTTACAAAATTAACAAATTATTTAGTGTTAAACCATTTAATGGATTCATGGTAAGTAATTCATCTAATTGTATATAAAAAAACAAAATCATATTATTTAATTTAAGGGAAATTAGCACTTTTAGTCCCTCACATATCGATAAGTTCTAAATTTGGTCCTTGTAATTTACAAAATTAACAAATTATTTAGTGTTAAACCATTTAATAACCTATATATGTATTATGTTAAATTCATATTGTTTCTCCATAGTCGAGTATATATAATATATTTTGTATAAATAGTCTAAATATCATATGTTTTCTATACAAAAGGATCGAAACCATTTATTTCAATCCCTACTAATAAAAATACTAATTTTCAACGAACATCCCATCGGAAATTTACTCTTTTTCTAGTAGTGAAGTAATAACGTGCTTAGCCAGCTATTACAAGGACCAAGACAAAAATCTACCAATAATCGAGGGACTAGAAAGTGCAATTACCCCTTACATTTTAACGAGAGGTTTTAGAATATTCGTCCCCTGAAAATAAAACCGTCTTTGATATGAACACTTATAAACTGTCCATAGGACTGCTTAGTGTGAATCCTGATTAATTAGACTTATAACAAATCGATATCGAACATCGAATAAAAAAAAATAATATTTTAAATATTTTTTTGGCATACTCATAATGATTGAAATAATACACAGGTAGGAAATGCAGTTACTGATAACAAATATGATGGAATTGGCACTGTGACATATTGGTGGAGTCACTCGATGATTTCAGACAAAACATACAAAAATATTATGAATTTTTGCAATTTTACATCTGAAAATTCATCAAAAAAGTGTGATGAATCAGTGAGTTATGCAGTGAACCATGAATTTGGTCAAATTGATCAATATAGTATTTACACACCATCTTGCAAAATTGTGCAAAATGAAACAAATAATTTAAATAATAATAATAATGTTAGATTCAAGAACACAATTATTCATAGGAAACTATCTGGCTATGATCCATGTACTGAGAATTATGCTGAGGAATATTTTAATAGACATGATGTGCAAAGAGCTATGCATGCTAATGTCACTGGGATTTCATACAAGTGGACTGCTTGCAGGTACTCACTTTCTCTTGTACTTTCTATATATGTCTATGCGACTGCGACAAATTCAAGATTTTAAGTTTTTCTGAGTTCTTATTAGGGTTTGGACAAATTGTTTATATGTATTAGTAATTGTGTAGTTTTTTTTTTCTCAATGTGTATTTTGATTCATTTGTTTTGTATCTTTCTATTTGACTGTCATATTATTCTTGCAACCTTGCTCAAAAACCTTCTTTTTTGAGTTGAGGGTTTATCAAAATCAAAGTTTCTACCCATGAAATAATGTATGTGTACCTTATGTCCTCCCAAGACCCTTAAATGTGAAATTACACATGATATGTTGTTGTAAATATAGGGTACGAACCGAAGTTTATCATGAACCTATATAACTTAAGTGTAGATCCGCCCTTACTCAATGATAGTACAACATATATTGGTGAATGATGATGAGATGAGTTGTTCTTGTACGGTATTAGAAAATTTTTACCTCATGAGCTAATTAACTTTTGGTGCTGAATTAGACACAATATCATCATTTATTTAACATGAAAGTGGAGTCAGATTCATCTCATTTCTTGATTTATCTAGTGTTAGTAACCCCGTGTTAGAATGTCACCCATTGGTAAAATGAGTCGTTCGATAAAAAGTACTCCTATTATACATTTTTCATCTTACAAGCTAGCTTTTAGTATTGGATTAGACACAATATTATTCTGCAAGCTTTTATTAAAGAACTATTTATTCTCTACTTATATGATCTTGGACAATTTATTTTTGTCTTTTTTTTTCCATTGAGAAAACAGTGATGTATTATTAAAGAATTGGAAGGACTCTGATGATTCAATGCTACCAATATACAAGAAACTAATGGCTGCTGGTCTTAGAATATGGATGTTCAGGTAAAACTAATCAATTTCTCCATATAGTATTTTTTTTTTTTTTTTTGTGAACATATAAATGTGCTACACAACTTTTTAAAACAAGGTCAAAATCGACCTCCAAAGATCGTTTTTTGGTCAATATATATTGACCAAAAAACGATGTCAAAGAGGTGGTCAGTATTGTATTGATCGGTCAATATAAAAAACTGTCAGAAAAGTGTGAATTACATGGGAATTTTCCTGGGAATTAGTATGAAATTCTGTAGGAAACTTATTTTTCTGCAAATTTTCATAATAATCCCCAGAAAAATCCCCATATAATTCACACTTTTCTTGAAGTGTGACATCTAAATGTTGATTTATTGAATTAAAGAGGTGGTCAGTATTGTATTGATCGGTCAATATAAAAAACTGTCAGAAAAGTGTGAATTACATGGGAATTTTCCTGGGAATTAGTATGAAATTCTGTAGGAAACTTATTTTTCTGCAAATTTTCATAATAATCCCCAGAAAAATCCCCATATAATTCACACTTTTCTTGAAGTGTGACATCTAAATGTTGATTTATTGAATTACACAATTATAAAGCGCATCAGTTAGGGATTAAATTCCGTCTTTATTATGGTAAGATACATTTCTACTACTAAATAAAATAATTAAAGTTTATTTATGTTTGAATTTATATGCAGTGGGGATACAGATTCAGTGGTACCAGTGACTGCCACAAGGTTCTCTCTAAGCCATCTTAATCTCAAGATTAAAACTCCATGGTATCCTTGGTATTCTGGAACTCAGGTAACATACACTCTATTTTAATAAATGGTGGAGTCAAAATTTACACTGAGGAGAGTCAAAGAGATTAAGTACACAATTTTTTTTTAAAAAAACAATTACCTATTTACATGATATAATTTCTGATAAAGGAATGCCAATTGGCACCATTTGAATAAGGATGTGGTTTCGCGCCTGATTCTAGTTAATTTCAAGAGTTAGTACCGAAGGCGGATTTATAGTTTGTTCTATGGGTTCGACTAAACTTATTGTTTATTAATCAAACTATTTATACATATACGGATATGAAAATATAATTTATAAAGAAATCTTTCTTCACGTTTGATTTGACATAAAAAAAAAAATTCAGAGGGGAAAATGACTTTTAATTAATATTTATGGGCAAAAGTCATATTTCTTATATCTAGACATATTCCACCTTACTAACCAAATGTACCAAAAAACTATTCAAGAAAAATATTTTTTACAAGGAAGATTTTTCATAAAAGATGCTTGGTCTGGTCAAATGAAATAAACTCTAAATCTTAAATTAATCTATGATTAGTGCCAAGATTACTTTTACTATAGGAAATAACTTTGAATTTTGAATTCACTTCTGATTAGCGTCAAAATTACTTTTGTTATATAAAACAAACTCCAAATCTTGAACTCACATT
This sequence comes from Solanum tuberosum, assembly GCF_000226075.1. Taxonomy (NCBI): domain Eukaryota; kingdom Viridiplantae; phylum Streptophyta; class Magnoliopsida; order Solanales; family Solanaceae; genus Solanum; species Solanum tuberosum. The sequence goes on along the minus strand of NW_006238973.1, from coordinate 1,453,393 downwards.
TGATTAGCACTAAAATAACTTTTGTCATACTAAATAAACTTTAAATAATCTTGAATTCACCTCTAATAGGCACTAAGATTACTTTTGTCATCCTAACAAAACTTTAAATCTTAAATTCGTCTCTGATCACGATCAAAACTAATATTGATGATGAATATGACATTATATTGTAGGTGGGAGGATGGACAGAGGTGTATGATGGACTTACATTTGCAACAATTAGAGGAGCTGGCCATGAAGTTCCATTATTTCAACCTAAAAGAGCATTTATCCTTTTCCAATCATTCTTGGCTGGCAAAGAATTACCAAAATAAATTCAGAAAATTCAATTAAGATTGCAATAATCTTGAGGAAGTTGATAGTCATAAAAAAGGCAATTTTAATATTTTATAGCTCTCATGAAAATTATGGGAGTTTTGCAAATTAGCATTAGAGTTGATTTATTTGAAATTTGTGTATTGAAACTCATGATCATTTCTCATATCTTTTTTCCATATATCTAGAATTCTCAAGGCAACTAATTTTCTATCAAGATTGCTAAACAAATTTTCGTAACTGACATTTCAAGTTTATTATCTTTCTTTTTCTTACTTATTTATCACCTTCAACCCATACCCCTTAATCACCTCCTCCCCCCACCCCCTCCTCAATCTCACCCCTTAAATATTTTTGAGATGATAGTTTTTAGTTTATTTATCAAATACTAAAAAAATAAGGAAGAAATCCATTTATTTTCCAAGAAAATATTCCCATTCATTCCACATGTTTCTAACCATTTTTTACTTTGTTTGGATAAATGTATTGCTTTATAGTGTATCGTACTATATATTGTATTGTATCATATTGTATGTATTATTTCGATGAATACAAAATTTGGATCGATTATATCATTTTTTGTCTTTACATAATATCATAGGTCAGTAATTTGAAGAGAAAATCCAGTATAAAAAAAAGAGGGGTGAGGGTAATGATAAAATATGATTATTAAATAATAAATAAATATAAAATGAGATTCGTCGCTATGTAATAATATAATTAATGATATAATTTAATAAATTTTAAGTAACAATCAAAACAAATATTACATCTTTGAATTTAGAATCTCGAGATAAATTTTAAACCGTTAAAACACCCTTGTGTTTAGGAGATTCACCTATATATATTCAGAAATAGTAAAAAATATCACCTTATATATACAACATAATTTTTTACCGAATAAATTCGAGTGAACACTTTCTTGTCCTTCTAGATCCGCCCCCTACACGCATGCCCAGAAAGTCAATTAATGGCAACACCTTTTTGCACAATATGGACAAACAAAAAAAGAAATAGGAAAGTTCACAAACAATTTAACAGACAACATATATTGTTAAACAAGACAACCTAACTTTCAAGAAAACCATCATATTTTCTGCCTAAAATCTGTGGACAAACATACATATAAATTACATGACTAGTAGTTTCTTATGTTAAAAAAGAACAATTTTACTATAATATGCCATATCTTATATATCGAGGGTTAATTTGATTAATTTAAAAAGTTATTTTGAATTTACTAACTTTAAGAGGGCTTGAATTTTATTAAGTGTCAATTTTTAATAGACATGATGTTTAAAGTAGGCATGATCTTATTATATTTGACTAATTTTGAAATGATATTTATTGTTATTCAAGGATAGACGTCGCTTTTTTTTAAAGAGTTTTTGGATCATAAAACAGGAATTCTGAATTATTTCAAATTTTTATATACATTAATTTATGTAATTTCTTCTGAAATATATCTAACTGAATTTGTTTTGACCCCAAATTTCTTGGATCCATTTGAGACTATATCTAGAAAATGATACTTATTATATCTCAAAGACAGACGCTTTTTTTTCCGGAATTTCTAAGTCATGAAATAGCATTTTAGGATTATCTCGACTTTTTTTGTGTATTAGTCTATGAATCTATTTTGAGTCCATTCGAGACACCTAGTAAATGATATTTATTGTTTCTTAAGGACATATATCATTTCTTTTTTGGAATTTCATGGATCATATCGATTTTTGATGTGTATTAGCTCATTAATATTTCATAATAATAAGTTACTAATTTTGTTTTACTTTAAATTTTGCGAATTCATTCGTGACGACCTAATAAATATGGGCTAAGGTATGGAACTTTTGCAATGTGGATGGTTTCACACAATTCCAGAAAGTTAGGTATGGAATGGACTCATCACCCATTCAGTAGACTCTATTTATATCATCCTACACTCTATTTGTCTTCAAGTTAAAAAGACTATTTACCCCTATGTATTATAGGGACCATATAATAGGTAATTAAGAACATGTCTCAATAGCCATGGTCGCCAAAAGCAAACTCAATAATTTATAATGAATTGGCAAAATGTCTATAATTTTGTTGTAAACTATTGTCTCATGTGTTATGTATAATTGTGTGATTCATCTTTTTATTAGGATGTGTGGAGCTTATTTACGTATTATATATATATATATAAGAAGTGTGTGAGATGAATACATATTATAAAAAAAAGGTGATCGCTTTGACATGATTTGAAGCAAATGAATGAAAATTATAGAATGATCGAACTCGCTAAGGTTCTCGTTTCATGAGATAGTCAGTCGAATCAAGGGAGATGGTTGTGCATGCAAACAATGAAGTATGGCCAATGGAAAGGCCACAACGAGGTAAGGAAATTTAATATAGCTAGAATTGATGGAGCTCGCCTATGATACTATTGGTCTTCATGTTAAATGACTAATTTACCCTTGTGAATAGAAGTAGGGACTTCATAGAGGTAAGAACATATGGCTTTATAACCATGATTGCCAAAAACAAACTCAATGGTTGGTGATGAATATTTTGATAAATTAAATCTAGAGAACCTAATAGTTTAAGATGGAAAATTGTAAGTTGTTGGGAGAAAAGTAGACATCTAATGAAGGAGACTTCAAATACTAAACCAAGATGAAATGACCAATTACCCTATGATTATTTGATTGATAGGGTATACTGCTTGACACTTTAAAAATATTTTTATATTCATATAAGATTTTCTAAAATATATGCACTTTTAGAGGCACAACACATATTTGATGACATTTTCAAAAAATCTAAACAACATAGGTCGCTGGTATAAGATAATTACCAACATAAAATCTCTATGTTATAATCCTCACATAAATATCAATAATATAGCTAGAATTTTAATGAAGAACGTGATTTTTTTATCTCATCTATATTAAGGATATACAAAATAAAATATACATTCATAATAATTAACAAATAAATCTCAATACTCTAAAAATAATAATCTGATAAAGTGTTTGTATTAAATCACCCTTCGAGATGACTCCGCTCATAATAAATAAGATGTGAACCAAATAAATAATACCAAAATTAACCTTATCCTTTCAAATGGGTGGAGACCACATGACACACAACAAATATTAATGGCTGACAGAATTAAAAGAAAAGCTTCACACTCATGGTTTCTATTTTCCAATATTAGAGTTTGGTGAATGTTGAACCAAAGTCAACAAGGAGCACTTCAAAATTAACAAAAGGAGGGTATAATGGTAAAAGACATGATAATGAATAGAAAATGCCCATCACTATCACAGAGAAAACATCACAACCTTTACCAAGGTAGACAACTAAATAATTGAAAATGACAAAAATACTCCCTAATGTTTGAGATGAATTAAAGTCAAGTCCCTTAAATATTTGCTATGAATAGTTTTGACTTTTTGAGTTTGTCAATATTAAATATTTTTTATCTCTTTCAAATATTTAACAAATTTTACATGTTAAATTAGTGAGAATTGTAAGAAAAATAAAGATTTGATTGGAACATACATTTGGAGGTGCAATATTTGTAGTTGATGTAATTTTTGGTGTTATAATGAGATTTATTGAGACTTCTATGATGTTTTTCGATAATTTTCTCTCTATATAGGTCTGATAAATCTTGATGGTCATGGACTTGGGAAATTAGTGGGGATGCATATAGTATGTAGACTAGAATAATTAATTGTATTAATGTAGAAACTAAAGAGGTGTTGAGGAATCTAGTAAGGTAATTTTGGGAGACATAAAGAGGAATATGGTGGAATATAGAAGTCAAGGGAAAAGTGAAAGTCACAAATTTTACTTACATGAAGTTAGCGGAGAGTGAAATTGAAGAGGACAAGAAGACGAACATGAAGAGATTTAAACCATGAAGAAGGAATCGAGAATGACGGTTATATCAACTAACACAATTGCATTTGAACAATTGTATGAAGAACTAGAGGACAAATGTGGGAAAAGTAAGTTGTATAGGCCCATCAAGGCGAGAGAGAGAAGGACTCGCGACCTAAACTAAGTGAGGTGCCCACAGTAAAGACAAGAATGACAAAGTATTGGTCCAAGAGGCACATATTAAACGAAGATGACAAACACATTTTCATAAATTCTTACATACATGGAGACATGAATATTGTGTCGGATAATTTAGAGCATTTCAAGATTTTGAGTATTGCAAATGTATAAAGTTTGAGGAGGTTAAGGGATAAATTCATCAAATGATAGGAGAATAGTATTCTTCTAAAACACATAAAGAGTCATTTTTAGGACGACTAGAATGTTTAAAGAATGAAAGTGAAGTATAATGATCTCATTGTACATATTCAAGGAATTTTTTTAAAATTGTAACAACTATAAGGGTATCAAATTACCAAGCCATACTATGAAGATTTGAGAGAGATTGATGGAGATAAGCATGGGGAGAAATATGTTTATTTCTGAGAATAATTCGAATATATGTTGAGGCGATCGACAATGAAAGTCATTCATCTCTAAAGGAGATTGTTGGAGCAGTATAGAGAGACTCATATGTGGTGTTCATTGACTTAAAAAAAGCGTAGGACAAAATCCAGAGAGGTCTTATGGAGATGCCTAGAGTCTACAAGTGTACTTGTGTCATACATCAAAGTGATTAAGGACGTGTATGATGGAGCCAAGACCTGACTGAGGACAATGAGGAGACTCAATACACGTCTTAGTTGAAATGAGATTGCACCAAGGATCAACTCTTAACCCATTTTTGTTTTTTTTGTTGATGAATGAATTGACACGACATATTCAAGAAAAAATATCATACTACATGTTATTTGCAAGCACATCGCATTGATCGACAAGTCACGCAAGGGAGTTAATGATCGACTAGTGATTTAGAAACATACTTTAAAGTTTAAAGACAATATGTTAGAGTAGAACTAAAACAAAGTACAAGGAATGCAAGTTCAATGGCGCTGCACATAAATCACATAAGAAAGTAAAAATTGATACACAAGTTATTAAAGAGATCAATAAGAATATCACACACACTCACTTTTTGACCAATTTAATGGGTCAAAACTACATAAAGAAATATTTAAGACACCATTTTAAACCAAATCCTAAAAGTAAGGGACCATTTTTGTCATTTCCTCCAACCAATAACCCCTGCCATACTAATCAGAAGAAAAGAGAAAAAGAAGCATCTTCTCTTTCTATCTCATGCTCTTTTTCAGCAAATCCATGGCCTCATCACTTTCTCTCTCAAGTGAAACCCCTCCCCCACCCCACGC
>NW_006238973.1:1445013-1445240 GCF_000226075.1 Solanum tuberosum | reverse complement strand
CCCCCCTCCCACAAAATCAAGAAGAGTACACACCATCAAACTCTCTCTAATGGCCCAGCTGGACCAAAAATTATGCCTAGTAAGAAAAACTCCAAAAAAAAGGAAAGAAATCAAGAATGGAAAAAGGAGAGATGTCTTCAAACTCATCTAACCTAAAGACACAATTTTTACCACAAATACCCTTTCTGCTACAAACCCCTCACCCCCCACCCCCCCCCATCCCCCTT
>NW_006238973.1:1391870-1444610 GCF_000226075.1 Solanum tuberosum | reverse complement strand
CCCCCCTCCCACAAAATCAAGAAGAGTACACACCATCAAACTCTCTCTAATGGCCCAGCTGGACCAAAAATTATGCCTAGTAAGAAAAACTCCAAAAAAAAGGAAAGAAATCAAGAATGGAAAAAGGAGAGATGTCTTCAAACTCATCTAACCTAAAGACACAATTTTTACCACAAATACCCTTTCTGCTACAAACCCCTCACCCCCCACCCCACCCTACCCCCTTTCTCTCCATCTTCATCACTGTTTAAAAGAACAACAAACAAGAAACACAATGTTTTTGTATACTATTACTGTTTTTTTTCCTTTTTCCTTGTTTACCGGTTTATGTGGGTTTGTCTTGGTCAGAGTTTTCACAGAGAACTTTCTCACCACAATACACTCTTTATCTCTTCTCCACTCCCTACCCCCCACCCCCTCAAACCCCCCAATTGTGTCTGTCTTTTCTATTCTTTCTCTATTACCCCTTCTTTTTTTCTTTCTTACCCTATTTGTGTTTGTATTATTGTTCTATCTTTTCCTTCCACACGCTTCTTTTCTCTTACTTTTCCCTCTTTTCTATCTTCTGCCGCCATACCCTTTTCTTGGTTTTGTCTATTTGCTTCAAAGATTGGTTCTTTTTGTGATTTAAGCATTTGTTTGTTTGATTTCTCTGTGATTTGATTGATATGTCTAAGAAGATGAAAAGGGTTGTTTTAGAATCATCACCTTATGTGGTGTTTGAGGAGAATAATGCTAGATTGAAGCATCAGACTCTATTGCAGGACTATCAAGTACTCTATAAGGTAAAAATGAAATAAAAATTGGGGTTGTTTTTGGCCTGTAGTTTTGAAGATCTATGCTTATTGTTGATAAATTTTTGTTGTTGTGTGATTTTGGGGATTTTGTGTAGAACAGTTCCCTGTTTTGTCTCTGGTGGATCTTCATGTAGTTAGATTTCTATTGGTGTTTTTATTGTTGAGGAACTGTTCTTGGTTTTGATTTGTTTTGTTTCCTGCCTTTTTCAGCTTGGATTTGTTTATTCAATAGTTGTTTTATGTTGGTTCTTGTGTTTTCCTTCGTTTTGTGTATGAATTGAAGGGCTTTTGTTTATGATATAGTGAGTATTAGTAATATGATATGGTTGAGAATACATTTTAGAACTATTGAATAAGTTGAGTTACACGATACTTGTGTTGGTGGGAGGTAGCTAGTACCCAATGGAATCAGTTGAGGTGTGCGTAAGTTGGCTCAGGCACCACGGTTGTTAAAAAATGATTGGGGCTTTTCCCGGATTTGTTTATTCACCAGTTGTCTTATGTTGATTCCTGTTTTTTCCTTAGTTTTGTTTATGAATTGAAGGACTTATGTTTAGAGTTGAGAACTTTGTCAGTTGCATGCCCAGTGAGAAACTTGAAGCCACTTGATGCTTGTTGCTATAATAATTGTGATTTAGTGAGTATTAGTGATGTGTTTTCTGGTTTTATCTTTTGAAAAAGTATCTTTCTTTTTAACTAATCTATGCATGTGAATCCATCATAATCATACTGTGGTTGTGCATATTCAGTTAATTTACGTGCAACTCATTTGTTACAATTATTTACAGGACACTAATGACACGAGGAACAAATTGGAGGACCTGAAAATGAGGAAACAAAGATTACTTGCTGAAGTTCAGTAAGTTTTTGTTGTCGACTTGTTGTTTTTCTCTTTCTGAATTTTGCTCAAGTCTATGGTATTTTCATTATGTAGTGTAGGCTCTAAAAAAAGATCGTCTGAGGTCAACTTAGTACTGGATGTTGAGGCTAATTCGTTTAGATAATTGGTTGTCGAATAGATACTATGTCGAGAGAATTTTTAACATTAGATTGATGATTTAACTATGATTCATATAGCTGTTAATGTGCATCTAATGATGCCAGAGGTGGAACTTTACCCATATTTTCGCACATAGCATCGATATACATGTTAAATTACTTCGATGTCAACCAATACTAAATTTTGTACCATGATTTTGAAAAATGCAATTGATTTAAAGGCAAGTATCAAAGGTTAAATTCTGGAAACTCCTCTTTCTGATGCAACTGGTTTTTGAAATGCTTGCAGAAATTTCTTTTATTCTTACTCTAAATGCATTCCGCATATTTGCAGTTTCTTGCGCCGAAGACACAAATACCTATTGCAGATGAAGTCATCAAGTCATCCTGAACAGCAAGAACGAGCAGCCCTGCTGAACTCAGAGTTTTACTGTATAAATGGGGTGAATGATCGATTTCCCAGCAAAAAGAAGGCGAAGCAACACAAACTGCCCCCTCTTCCTGGGCTGAAACAGAAAGCGAGGATTCAAGTTGCAAAGGAAGCTTCTTCGCAGAAGACACCTTCTGATATTCTTGTGAATCACAAGCAGGCATTACATATTGGGAAAGACGCTGTTCAGCGTAGTACAGTTTCAGGTTTGAAGCATAAATCAAGAGTGTATAGTGGTAAGGAAATGCTGCTCCGAAACGCAGCTCCAGCGTTTGATTTGAATCAGAATGACAGGTCATTCGCTGGGAATGGTTTTGTTTCGAGGAGTACCACACCTGTCTTTGATTTGAATCAGGAAACTGGTCATGTTGGGAAAGTTGTATTGCCTAGTCAAGCTCCAGTCATTGATTTGAATGAAATCTCGGTAAGTATCTCAACAAGAAATCCCAAGTTTGAACTTGTGTGTATAGACGCTATGACATTTCTATGGAAGTAAGAGTAGTAACTCATTGACGGTAAAATTGGATGCTTGAAATGAATGTGTTTTGAAATATAAAAATGCAACGTTCTTTTGGGACAGTTTATAAAGGAAAAGAGTATTGTATGAAATGGAACAGAGGGAGTATGTGTTATACATTTGACGAGTAATGCATTTTAACACTTTGCCTTCGGCATCTCATTTTGCAGATAGGGGAAGAGGAGCCCCAAGCAAATTTTGAACCATTGAACTTTGAGGAGCCAAAGAGAGGATTAATTCAAAACATAAATGATGATCAGCACAGAGACTTAAAGTTATCGATATGCAGGAATGTGGGAGAAGGAACTTCTCATGTTGAGAAGCGGAAAATATCGTGGCAAGATCCTGTTGCTTTGAGGGTTTGATCCATCTTTCAATTTTCAATAAATACCACTTAAAACTTTCGATCTAGGGCGAGTGCCATGGAAGTTGTAGCTTATCCAAAGAGGTCTCTACTGACCCTCGAGGATTTCTCGGTTATGAAAAAAAAGTTACCATTAGATGTCTTTTTCCCCCTCAATATGTAGGTATGCATTTTGCCTTTTTGTGTAAAGAAAACTCAGATATATCTAGTGATAATGATACACATGCTATTGATTGGCAATGTGAAAATATAGTCAGCATGATTGGTTCTCTACATTAAGTAGAACATATTCATCAGTAGTTCTTGAAGATTGCTATCTTTAGTATTTTGCCATGGCTTCTTTACTTTCAGTATTTCTTTTTCTCGAATTGCTTTGATATGTTTTTTCTCGAGTTACATGGATATATCGGAAATAATCTCTCTACTTCTCAAGGTAGGGGTATGGTTTGTGGACACGATATCCTCTTGAGATTTCACTTGTGGGAGTAAATTGGGTATGTCAGTGGTGGTGTAGTTTTGTTGAAGAAGTTTGTGTCATATCCAATGAGGATATATTTAGTCGATTCTAACTTGCTTGGAAGTGAGACGTTACCCTTGTATGAATTGCACTTATATTTACCATGAACTACTTCAAGCAGGCAAACTTCGTAGAAATTAACATTGAGATGTGATTTCAAATGAGAAAAATCTAGTCAGAATTGAGTGAAACATGCAAGGATGAGAAAAAAGATTGACTTGAAAATGCACTTCTCAATCATCTATGAGCGACCAATCAAGAAATGCAAAGATACGGGGAATGGTTAGTGATGAGGGCATAATAGGACAGAGTTTTTTCTCACTCTTTTGAATCACAGGGATTTTCTTTTCCTATTCAGAATGAATTTGAAATGGTATTGCGGTGAGGTGATTATACAAGACACATGAGAACATGGTCCCTTGATTGGAGGATGTGGGGCAAGTGTTTTTTCGGCTCTCTTAGAGTCGAGGTCATAATCTTCGTACCATCACAATGTAGGAATAAGATCAACTTACACACTACCCTCTCCGACTCTACCTGTGGACACGGGTTTGGGTTTGTTGTTGTATGTCAAGGCAAGGCCAATGCACCACACATCATGCACTAGGTCACATATAATGAAACAATTTTCCATAATCTTTTGTCCAACCAAACGTCATTTCATAAACTGAAAAATACCCAATTATTTGAACAGAGCTAGAGTACTAAAAGAGTACATACACATCACAATTGGTAGACAAGTTGTCACAGTTAACCTTACAATCCCTCCCCTAAACTCTACATCTTAACATAACACTATGATACTCCTGAAAATAACTGAACTCAGTTATCGCCAGTGGTGAACACTTCTTCCTGCTCGTCGGGGTTAATGCTATCAACACCTGCACCCACATCATCGATCACTTCAGTTTCTTTGACAACTTCTAATGCTTCATTAACAGTTGGAGTGCTCTCAACCTTAGCAGTTTCAGTTTCTTCAACCTCTTTTAATGCTTCAATAACAGTTGGAGTGCTCTCAATTTTAGCAGCTTCAGTTTCTTCGACCTCTTCTAATGCTTCATGAACAGTCTGAGTGCTCTCAACCTTAACAGCTTCAGTTTCTTCGACCTCTTCTAATGCTTCATTAACAGTTTGAGTGCTCTCAACCTTAGAAGCTGAAGCAGCAACGCTGCTGAGCACCAGGAGACGAGCCTTATGCTTCTTCCCTACCCTGTGTGCCTCCAATGACACCTCTGACAAAGCCCCTACTTTGCACGTTGCGCACCAAAATTTGTACTTCTTCTTCTTACTAGTCTTCTGCTTTTTTGGAGTTGCATTTGCACTTTTCTTCAAGTCATCAGCATTGTGATGCAGAGTTGGGGTGATGGTGTCCTCTGCACCTTCTTTCTCCAAAATTACCAAAGATGATCTTTCCCCTGATTTGTTATGAAGCAACAATTCAACTTTTGGTTTTACCATTTGCTCCATGTTAACATTGCCATCGGCTTCTGAAAAGTTGTTAATCTTAGGTTTCTTTGGGAAAAGACCGATACTGTAGTTCTTCCCGTTCCTCTGTTCTCGCAAAGCAGCTTCCTTGGACTTGTGTTTCTTTCCTTGGAGGTGATCATTCAGACCACGCTCACATGTCGCACTTACCTGGCAAAGTGCACAACTCCAGTCCTCTTTCCCATTTTTCTTGGGAACACTGGATGACGGAGGCTGGCTGGCAACCTCCACTGGTGGTGTTACAGCTTTTCGTTTTGCTCCAGAGACACTTGTAATAGGCTTAGCCTGCAACCAAAAGCTCAAGAGAAGTTCGTGAACAAACAATGCTTCAAAATTCAATCAGATTAGTGGTGAAAGGTACTGTAATCCTATACATAATTATTTTCATAAAAGCGAGATAAGTGATGAGAGCCACATTTTACACACATAATGGATGTCAGTATAGTTTAAATGGTTGGAACGTCTGCATTTTTTAATTATTTGTACCAAGCCAGCGTCAGGCATAACACGAAGCTTACATCAAATCACCAGAAAACTCTACCTACACCTAATATGTGCACTGCTTTATAAAGAGATACAATAAGAGAGACCTCAAATCACGCTAAGCCCATATGAAGAGGATGGTTATTTACCTATGTCTCCTTGTCAATCTCTCTCCTCGGGTCCATTTAATACACGGATTCCCCTTCTTCTACAAAGGTCACCGGCTTGTCAATTAATTTAAAGTATTGGTCTCTCAATACTTTATTTGCCTATGGGCTCTCAAAGATAAACTGAACAGCTAAGTCATATACTTACCTTACAACAACAGCAACAACAACGTACCCAATGTACGCATACCTTTACCCCTACCTTTGTGGGGTAGAGAGGATGTTTCCAGTAGACTGTTGGCTCAACCATAAAGAGTCATTAATTGCACAATCTCCTAGAGTGTAGCTTCGTCCATAACCTATTTGTTAGATCTTGAATGAGCCATCTCATGACAATAAATAGTAACTTAGTTACTAAAGTTTTTTTTTTTAGGAGTTGGTTACAAAAAAGATTAAATGTGCAATCTCATCCATTTTCTCCCTGAACACATTCTTCTACTCACCTCTGAATTGATAGGATGATTTGGGCATATTTAGTAGAATTATAACTGTTAAGACTAACTTCAAGCGAAGCAAAAAGTCTCAATTTGGACACACTCACCTCAAGATAGGAAGTAAAACTGGTGGAGAAGTCATACTTCAAAATTACAATTTAATAATTCAAATTGTAATCCAAAACTGCAACTTAGAAGAGATGTGCACAACACTTGTTTCAACCATTTGTTATCATTTATTAGCATTCGACAAAGAAATAGCAATTATAAGCAAAAAGGTCTCATCTTGTGGTTCATTCCTCAGCTGTGATCATTTCAGCCAAAAACAAACAACCCAACTAATTAGGCACAGAAAACAGGATCAATCTACAGCTCATATGATCACACTACAATATCTAACTCGCTTCTCCTACTTTAGTAACCTTGATAGTTATCAAAAGGCCCTGGCCTTCCACATTGACACAAAAAATAAAAGAAACATTTGTACACACTAATTACAGATATAAGCAAGGGCATGTATTGTGCAATCTTTTTACCACAATCAGGTGAAATAGAGTCGATCTACTTCCTTATTCTTCTTGCTAGATGAGATTGACACGTTTGAGAGCTACCAAGGGTCCAGTTAAAACTCTACCGTTCAATAAAGGACAAGCATGGAAGAAAAAGGGGGAAATAAGGACACGTGCACACACGGAAATACAAAAGGACAATTGAGAGAAAGGACGTAAGAGATTGCATTGTAAGTATATGAATGCAGTCCTAAAATTAGCTGCAATCGGTAGGATATGCATTGGAGGGGAGACCCTAGTGTTAGATACAAACCAGTACAAAGCATAAAGATGGATATATGCATTGACTGGTTATAGCAATTATTTTTTAATTGAATCCAGAAAAAGCAATGCTATCAAACTAATCACTTCACCCAAGAGAGAGAAGAAACAAAAAATAAGAAAAACTTTACCAGAAATAGCAAGTATGATCTCTAGTTCAGGATAGCAAAATGGAATAGACATATGCAGGATGAACAAAAACATACTGACCAGCAAGATGATCTTGTCTTTTTCTTTTCTAGGCTCCAAAGGGGACTGCAATTCAGAAATCATTGGCACTGAACTATGGGATACAGGCTTCAAAGCAGAATTTTTTGGTTCCACACTCCGCTGCTGAAAAGGAATCTCTGGAATCCGCTCCTCAAATGGTACTATTTCAAGTCTCCCAATCTCATTTCTTGCACCCAATCTAGAGACTGATATCCCCCTTCCCATCCTGTCCTCAAGTGACCTTGCAATTCTTTCCTCTACAGACCTTACAACAGTCTGTTGCTTCGAGAATGGAAGCGTGGGAGAGAAACTCATTGCAGGTGAAGAAAAAGGAGACAATCCCTCTCCACTCTGCTGTGCTAGTTGTCTTTCCATCATGAGCTCTCGTCTAACTTCCAACTCCAACATGCGTCTTCGAGCTATCTCTTCAGCTATAATCTCCTCTTTAATTTTCTCCTTCTCAATCTCTCTCCAAATTGCCTCACGCATATTGGCAGGTTGGTTTTGGATATGATCAAGTTTATTTTCAAATTGAGGCGCCATGTAGCCAGCTGAAACTTGTGATAAACAACGCAAAGAGCAACAACTTAGTCTCAAAATACAATATAAATTGAACAATGCAGGCACCATGAAGTCAATAGAACTCAGGAGCAACAAAAAAGCCAAACTTTGAAATTCATCTCTTCCAAGTAACTACATTTCATCCCCTTCAGTTCTGTGCTTGGTTAACACAGGCATAGACAAATCCAGGAGATTCAACGAATCAAAAGTCAATCTTTCTCTTAAATGAACACCATCAAGGATAAGACAAATACTTACGTGAATCATACTAGTTAGAAATAAGTAAAAAACACGATCACAGAAGGAAAAAAAGGCAGCTGCTTTCGGAAACACTTTCTAAATAGAGTGATCCCTATCTTTTGGGATAGGAAATAATACTCTTCTTAGGATATAACAATCATTTTACCAGTTATCTAAAAGCAGCTGCTTAAACAATGGAACAAGTTACAAACATTTTTTAAAAAAAAAGTAATCTTGAAAGGTTTTATTGTTTCAAAAAGTCGCAACCTTACAATTTAGGATTTTCCGAATCTTGCACATTTACCAACTTTCCTGAAATAATAAGGATCACCCTCTTTACTCAATCACTATTGACACTTCAATATAACAAACCACAGAACAACATTAATACTACTCTCCGCCTCCTCAATTAACGACATTTTCATCGAGATTAACCAAAATGTCTCCAACTGTACCTTGCAGAGGCTAACACACAACACAAACAAAACCCCAAATCCCTTCTATCACTACAGAGTTGTTCATCGAACAGAGAAACAAAAAGAGTAAAAATCCTAGCCCCGCTTTACCAACTCTCACCCTCTTTACTCAATAACTATTGCCACTTCAATACAACAAACCACACAAAAATAGTACCACTACTCTCCACCTCCTCAATTAACTACATTCTCATAGAGATTAACCACAACGTCTCCCGAAAGTACTCCACGTAAGCTAACACAACACAAATAAAACCCAAAACCCTTTTATCGCTATAGAAAAATTAATGCTAATACTACTCTCCGCCTCCTAAATTAACAACATTCTCATCGAGATTAACCAAAATGTCTCCAAATGTACTTCGCAGAGGCTAACACAGAACACAAACAAAACCCCAAATCCCTTCTATCACTACAGAGTTGTTCATCGAACAGAGAAACAAAAAGAGTAAAAATCCTAGCCCCGCTTTACCAACTCTCACCCTCTTTACTCAATAACTATTGCCACTTCAATACAACAAACCACACAAAAATAGTACCACTACTCTCCACCTCCTCAATTAACTACATTCTCATCAAGATTAACCACAATGTCTCCCGAAAGTACTCCACGTAAGCTAACACAACACAAATAAAACCCAAAACCCTTTTATCGCTATAGAAAAATTAATGCTAATACTACTCTCCGCCTCCTCAATTAACAACATTCTCATCGAGATTAACCAAAATGTCTCCAAATGTACTTCGCAGAGGCTAACACAGAACACAAACAAAACCCAAAATCCCTTCTATCTCTATAGGATTGTCCCATTGAGCAGAAAAATTAATGCTAATACTACTCTCCGCCTCCTCAATTAACTACATTCTCATAGAGATTAACCACAACGTCTCCCGAAAGTACTCCACCTAAGCTAACATAAAACACAATTAAAAAACAAAACGCATTCTATAGCTATAGAATTGTCCATTGAACAGAAATAATGGTAACACTACTCTCCACCTCCTCAATTAACTACATTCTCATCAAGACTAACCACTATTCCTCCCGAAAGTACTCGGCATAAGCTAACACAAAACACAAATAAAACCCAAAATCCTTCCATCAACACAGCATTGTCCATTGAACAGAAAAATAATGCTAAAACCATTCTCCACCTCCTCAATTAACGACATTCTCACCCAGATTAACCACAACGTCTCCCGAGTGAACTCCACATAGGCTAACACAAAACACAAACGAAAGCCAAAAATCCCTTCCATCAATACAGAATTGTCCATTGAACAGAAAAATAAGGCTAACACTACTCTTTACCTCCACAATTAACTACACTCTCATCGAGATTAGCAACATCTCGCAAATGTACTTCACACAAGCTAACACAAACAAAACCCAAAAATCCCTTCAATCAATACAGAATTGTCCATTGAACAGAAAAAAAATGCTGACACTACTCTCCGCCTCCTCAATTAACTACATTCTCATCAAGATTAACGACAACATCTCCCGAATAAACTCCACAAAAGCTAACACAAACAAAACCCAAAAATCCATTCCATCAATACAGAATTGTCCATTGAACAGAATGCTAACACTACTCGCCGCCTCCTCAATTAACTACATTCTCATCAAGATTAACCATAACATCTCCCAAATGTACTCCACATAAACTAAACACATATAAAATCCCTTCTAGCACTACAAAATTGCCCATTGAACAGAAAAATAATGCTAACACTACTCCACCTCCTAATCAACTATATTCTCACTCAGATTAACCACAAATATTTCCTAATATACTTCTCATACTTAAAGATTACAGAAGGAAAAAAAAAGGCAGCTGCTTTCAGAAACACTTTCTGAATAGTATGATTCCCATCTTCTGGGGATAGGAAATAATGCCTTTCTTTGGATACAAAAAGTATTTTACCAGTTATCAAAAAGCAGCTGCTTTGACAATTGAACAACGTTAAAAACATTTAAAAAATTTATCTTGAATGGTCTTATTGTTTCAAAAAATCGTAACCTTTCAAACCAGATACTTCTTTCTACTTATTAGCCGTCCAAAATCAAATTGCCACAATTTTTATTTTTTTTATGAAATACTTAGAAGATCTATTCCTTCTATTGCACTTCCAATGGAGGATTTTCCGAATCTTGCACATTTACCAACTTTCCTGAAAAGAAAAAGGATCACCCACTTAAACTCAATCACTATTGACACTTCAATATAACAAACCACACAACAACATTAACACTACTCTCCACCTCCTCAATTAACTACATTCTTAGTTAACTATATTATCATCAACTTTAACCAAAATGTCTCCACATATACTTCATAGAGGCTAACACAGACCACAAAAAAACCCAAAATCCCTTCTATCGCTATAAGATTGTCCTATTGAACAGAAAAATTAACGTTAATAGTACTCTCCGCCTCCTCAATTAACTACATTCTCATAGAGATTAACCACAATGTCTCCCAAAGTACTCCATATAAGCTAACACACAACACAAATAAAACCCAAAAATCTCTTCCATCAATACAGAATTGTCCATTGAACAGAAATTTAATACTAACACTACTCTCCGCCTCCACAATTAACGACATTCTCATCGACATAAACAACATCTCCCGAATGTACTCCACATAAGCTAACACAAACAAAACCCAAAAATCCCTTCCATCAATACAAAATTATCCATT
The DNA here is from genome assembly GCF_000226075.1 of Solanum tuberosum. Classification (NCBI taxonomy): domain Eukaryota; kingdom Viridiplantae; phylum Streptophyta; class Magnoliopsida; order Solanales; family Solanaceae; genus Solanum; species Solanum tuberosum. The sequence goes on along the minus strand of NW_006238973.1, from coordinate 1,433,392 downwards.
AAACAGAAAAATTACCGTAACACTACTCTACGCCTCCTCAATTAACTACATCCTCATCGAGATTAACCACATCGTCTCCTGAATGTATTCCACATAAGCTAAACACAAAATCCCTTCCATCTCTATAGGATTGTCCCATTGCGCAGAAAAATTAATGCTAACAGTACTCTCCACCTCGTCAATCAAATACATTCTCATCCAGATTAACCACAAATGTTTCTGAATATACTTCACATAAACACACACAAAACCCAAATTCCGGATTGTCAGATTGAACACAAAAAGAATGGTAAAACTACTCTCCACCACCTCAATCAGCTACATTCTCACCCAGATTAACCACAAACCTTTCCGATATACTTCACATAGACAAACCCAAAACCCAAAATCCTTTCTTTCGTACAAATCATTCATCCACAGAAAAAAAATATTAAAAAAGCGAAAATTCAGAGAAAAGGAAGAAACCTCGAATGGCTTGTTGAGAGAAGTAAGTGAGCGACGGAAGCTGTGTATAACTCATCGGAGGCTGAGGATGCTGTGCATAGCTCGTCATCGTCTGAGGCCGCGCCGGCGCCGGATGATCGCCGACCGATTCATACTTGTAATCCATCAAAATTCACTCAAAAATTTTGAAATTTTTCTTGAAATTCACAATGCCAAAACAGCAAATCGTTACATATATAGAGAGATTGAGAGCAAAAAAGGTAGGGTTTTTTTCTGGGAGTGATGAACAGTGATTTTGGGATTTGTGTTGAAAAAATGAGACCTTTTTCTGACTCAAGTACAACACATTATAAAGCAGTCAGGTGAGTAGAATGTGAGAATTAACGGGTCGTTTGGTACGGTGTATTAGAAAAAATAGTTCATGTTTTGTATTGGGATAAGACATAAGTACCGTCAAAATCAAAATTTCAGAGATGCATCTTAACTAAATTAAGATCTTATTAAAAAAGAATCTATAATTTTTTTGTAATTTGTACACACTTTTGACTTATGTGGCATCCAAACATCTCTCACGTGCCTTAACTACGTGGAGTCATGCAGTGTGCCACATAAGCCAAAAGGGGTATTTAAAATCTTAGTTTAGTTAAGGTGTGTCTATGAGATTTCGATTACTTGTGTCTTATCCATTTTATATTAATATTTAAACCACATTTAAGATTATGTAAGAAACAATACACCAAATACTTGATAAAAAATAGTCTCTGCATTACCAATTTCTACATTACTAATTATTGTGCTATTAATCTTTGTAACAAACGACCCCTTAATGTGATGTGAATAATTTACTTTCAAGTAAATATCATTAGTAATTGTTTCTTCTTCTTTTTTGTCGATAAATAACTTTGTTGTCTTTATTTCGTATTCTGTTTTAAATGTTTATACGATACAATGCATCATTTACCATCTAATTTTTTTTTAAAAAAATGTGTTTGAATAAAAAAGATACAAATTTATTAATGAATCTTTTATCGATAAAATATTGTTGACAATGTGTTGAATTGACAGGCGTTGATCTAGTCGGCATTGAAGGTCCAATTGTATTATAGGAATTCGAAAAAAAAGAGTTCAGAAACTCTACGTGACAGGAAAATAGAGAATTTTGTTAGATTATGAGCTTGCACATTTTATATTCGAAGAATATATAAAATATTAATATCTTTAAAAGAAGATATCTATATTCATATATCCTCGTAAATGATATTTATTTCTCAAATATCAGTATCTTCTTTTGTAATATTTGTACCACATTCTTTGCATCTAATAATACATGAATTGTTAGCGATTCAGTGATTTACAAATTGAATAGGAGTGTTAGAATAACCATAGTCGTCATTTCGATGCTTGCATTTTTCTTGTCCATTTATAAATCTATATATGTAAAAACAATAATTCTATCTTATGCCATATTATTTCCATCATGAATGTTGTTAGGTATATATATGTCAAGACATGTAATTTGCAAGACATTGTCATTAAACATCATTAGTTTAAGAGAGCTGGAGTATTGATATGTATATCGAAATTAATTATTTTATCATATTTGTGAATTTTTTTTTATATCTAATTTCGATCTGTTAATAGGAGTCGATTTTCACGCTAACAGAGCTTTGAGACAACTAAAAAAAATACATTTTTAAATACATTTTATACCCTTCCCTAGGAGCTCTCACTTTTTTCGTCTCTTGGTGACACGAACTTACGATCTTAAAATCGAAAGTATTCGATGTTTACCATCCGAACAACTCCCTCTTGTCTAACAGGTAAGACATTAAGAATGTATTTTCTGATAAAATAATTTTATTTTCATGAACCACAAAATTTCTAAAAAGATTTTGAAAACAAATGACAATTGGCTTGAGGCCAATAAATACTAGCATCAATAAAATTAACAAAATCATTCGCTAAATGATAATCAGATCCCTCATACTTATCTGAATTAGTATAGTGTCAAATAATTTTATCAGAAGTTTCAATAATAGAAATTGAGATGGACAAGATTAAATTAATACCATTAAAATAAATTATTTATGAAGTTCTTAAATATTCCATATATGATTGTGTTGATCTATTTGTAATAATATGCAGTAGCTCGTATCTTAAATTTAATCTACTACATATTGTGACTATCAATTTTGAGATATTTGAGGTAAAATAGTCAAGTTGGATAATTTTGCTAGTTTTCACAAATTTTGATGGTATAAACCTTATTTAAAAAGAGTACATTCAAATTCTAATATTGTTTGCAAAAAGTATGGTTAAACACAATTTCAATTTTAATTTATTTATTTTTAAAAATAAAGTGTCTTTTTGTGTTTTCATGCACCCACTAAGTTATTTTAACCCTCCAAAAAAGGGAAATGCTTTTGAGTATTGATAGCAAAGCTCTTCTTGATTGAAGGATAAGGATGAAGCTTTAGAAGCTCTAAAGAAATTCATGACAAAATCTTAAATGTCAAATACAACGGACTTCAACTGCAGATCCAACAAAGTAGTTTGATTCAGTTTTTTAAGCGTTAGATTTTTTCTCATAAATTTATATGCTTTTACTTGAATATTGTCGATCTGAAGTTGTCATTTTGATTTGTTGTCTCAAGTAAAGACGTTAGATTGATTCTCATAAATCTATATGTTGTTGCTTCGATCAAGACTTTAAAACATTGCGTTCCTTAAAATTCTTTAGATTGTTCCTTCGAATTTTTAATATTTTTACATCTGTTTTCAGGTTTTTTTTTTCTATTTTTACTTTCTCACTTTTAAATAATCAATTCTAAATTTGAGATCTCCCTAACCTCATTATTATACCTATCATAAATATTTTTTTCTATTACTGGAGAGAAATTATAAGTCGTCAAATTCTCTGAGAAATTGAACTAGAAATAAGAAATTAATAGATTAGCTGATTGTGGTAGATTAATAAAATGTTAATTACCAAAACAGACATTATTAATTTTTAATTTAAAAATATTCTTAAATAAATTATATTTATAAAATCTATCCTTATTGGTGTCAATGGGGATCATGAGTTTCTTCATAGATGTTCACACTCAACAGTACTCTTTTCTATCTTTACATTTTTTCTTAAAAAGAAAAAGGGTTTTATAATTTGAATTTTATGTGATCTTTTTAGAGGTTTTGAAGTCTTAATATGACATTGTATCCTTTGTTTTATGAAACACATGAATTAACAATTAAGAAATACAAAATTTTATAATTTGATTTGCTTCATGTGTTTAAGTTATTGAAATGAAATAACTCACACTGATGAAGCTATCGAAGATCATGGATATAAAGAAAATGATGTCCTGATCGAGATACAAGTGAAAAGTATGAATTTTCAAACATATTATTTGTGCATTATCAATCTTATTGCTAATGCGCAACTTGTGTGTTTGACTATTCATAGTTTTCACTTATATCGCGATCCTCATGTCAATGTCTTCATGTCCATAGTCGATCAAATTGTAAGATATTGTGTTTTTTAAAATTTAAAATTTATGTGTTTGATATGTGGATCGTCTGATTTTGAGATCCGTCTGAGTAAGTAACAATTTACTACTCCATTCTGTTCATTTATACTTGTCACTGTTTGACTTGGCACACTCATTAAGAAAATAATTGAGTAAATTACATAACGAGTTTACAACGATGAAGTGAGCTAATGAAGAACACTTAGAGCTGGGGGTTGTCCAGTTTTACATATTTCACTTGATAAATAAAGAAAAAATTACGCGATAGAGCAAACTAAGTCCTATTTACCTGAAACAGCGATAGTTTTACATATTTCACTTGATAAATAAAGAAAAAATTACACGATAGAGCAAACTAAGTCCTTCTATTTACCTGAAACAGTGATAGTTTTACAATATTACGATATGTAGGAATCACAAGAACCTGGAGAACGAAATTGAAAATTTGAAGAACAAGAGGTTCTTTTGTCTACTTATCTTCTTATCGCTCTTCGATCAGTCACAGAAGCTTCGTTGATGAAAAGGAATCCCTCAAATTCGCTCCTCAAATGGCGCTATGTCAAGTCTTGCAATCTAATTTCGTGCACCCAATCTACTAGAGACTAATATCCCCTTCCCATCTGTGACGATGCAATTCTTTCCTCTAAGGATGTTACGTCACTCTGTTGCTTCAAGAACGGAAGTGTGGGAGAAGAAAAGGAAGATGATCCTTCTCCACTCTGCTTTGCTAGTTGTATTTCCATCATGAGCTCTCTTCTTACGTCAAACTCCACCATGCGTCTACGAGCAATCTCTTCTGCAATAATCTTCTCTCTAATACGCTCCTTCTCAATCTCTCTCATAATTGCCTCACGCATATTGGCAGGTTTGTTTTCAAAATGAGGCGGATCTACATAGCCAGCTGAAAGTTGTGATAAACATAATAAAGAGCAACAATGAGATTAACCACAATAGTTTCCAAATGTACTTAACAGAGGCCAACACGGAACACAAACAAAACCCCCAAAATTCTTTCGATCACTACAGAATTGTTCATCAAACAGAGAAATAAAAAGAGCAAGAATCCTAGCTCTGCCTCGGAATTCTCTCATTGCATTTTCAACATTAGATTTCCTGAATCCCACACATTTAGTGATTTTCCTGAAAAATCACCCTCTTTACTCAATAACAATTGCCACTTCAATATAACAAAGCACACGACAACACTAACACTACTCTCCACCTCCTCAATTAACTACATTCTCATTGAGATTAACCCCAACGTCTCCTAATGCACTTCACAGAGGCCAACTCAAAACACAAATAAAACCGAAAATCCCTTCTATCGCTACAGAATTGTCAATTGAACAGAAAAATAATGCTAACATACACTATTCTCCATCCACTCAATAAACTACATTATTTCCAAAAAGCTAGTTTCTAACAACATTGGCCTACCTAGATGGATTTTTGTTCTACGGTTAGTTGCTCTAGGAAGGCTCAACACAAGGAACAGGCTGTTTAAATGGGGGTGACTACAAATCAGATGTGTTCACTTTGTGAGGTGGAGAATGATACCATACATCGTCTGTTTTTCGCATGTAATGTGCCTTACCAGGTGTGGCAGAAGTTGTTGTTATGGAGTGATATCAGGAGAACATCCGTGAAATGAGCTGAACAACATGCTAAAGAAAGAGGTCCAAATGCTGAAATGTATAGAATGATGCTAGCTGCTACTGTCTTTTTTCACGATATTTCAGAACAAGAAGCAGACTACGACTAGATTGATAAAGCAAGTGATCAAAGCAAGGAGAGTTTCCAAAAGCTCAATACTTGGCTTGAAGAACACAGTTTCTATCCTGCAGCTTGATACAACTTTGTTAAGAAATATCGGTCAAAAGACACACGTAAAGTATCATTTTTTTGTGAGATTTACACCCCAACCATCAATAGTTTCCTCTTCCTACTTAAACTATCACCATCTATGTATTAAAAACACACCTCAACTACTCTCCGCCTCCACAATTAACTACATTCTCATCGACATAAACAACATCTCCCGACTGTACTCCACAAACAAAGCCCAAAAATCCCTTCCATTAATACAAAATTGTCCATTGAACAGAAAAACTACTCTACGCCTCCTCAATTAACTACATCCTCATCGAGATTAACCACATCGTCTCCTGAATGTACTCCACATAAGCTAAACACAAAATCCCTTCTATCTCTATAGGATTGCCCCATTGAGCAGAAAAATTAATGCTAATAGTACTCTCCACCTCGTCAATCAAATACATTCTCATCCAGATTAACCACAAATGTTTCTGAATATACTTCACACAAACTAATACAAAACACAAATTCTGGATTGTCGGATTAAACACAAAAAGAATGGTAAAACTACTCTCCACCACCTCAATCAGTTACATTCTCACGCAGATTAACCACAAACCTTTCCGATATACTTCACATAGACAAACCCAAAACCCAAAATCCTTTCTTTCGTACAAATCATTCATCCACAGAAAAAATATATATAAAAAAGCGAAAATTCAGAGAAAAGGAAGAAACCTCGAATAGCTTGTTGAGAGAAGTAAGTGAGAGACGGAAGTTGTGTATAACTCATCGGAGGCTGAGGATGCTGTGCATAGCTCGTCATCGTCTGAGGTCGCGCCGGCGCCGGATGATCGCCGACCGATTCATACTTGTAATCCATCAAAATTCACTCAAAAATTTTGAAATTTTTCTTGAAATTCACAATGCCAAAACAGCAAATCGTTACATATATAGAGAGATTGAGAGCAAAAAAGGTAGGGTTTTTTTCTGGGCGTGATGAACAAACAGTGATTTTGGGAATTTGTGTTGAAAAAATGAGACCTTTGTCTGACTAAAGTACAACACAATATAAAGCAGTCAGGTGAGTAGGATGTGAGAAAGATGGCACTTAACGGGTCGTTTGGTAGGATGTATTAGAAAAGGAAAGTGCTAAATGACCAGATAATTTAGCCAGAATTTGTCAAAAAATTAAAAAAATTATAATATTTTTTTAATTTTAAAATAAACTGATTTTTTCTCCATTTTTTAGTTAAAAGATATTAAAGTTAAAAGGGTAAAAATATTTTAAAAAGTAAAATAACATAGATAAAATATCATTCTGACCAAATTTTCTAGTCAAAAAGATTTTTCCATTAGAAAAAATAGTTCATACTTTGCATTGGGTTAAGACATAAGTACCGTCAAAATCGAAATTCTAGAGATACATTTAACTAAATTAAGGTCGTATTACGCCCGAATCCATTTTCTTTTGTAATTTTGTACACCTTTTTGACTTACGTGACAGTCAAACATCTCTCACATGTTTAAACTACGTGAAGTCACGCAGTGATACATAAACCAAAAGGTGTATAAAATTACAAAAAAATGAGTTATAAAGTGTTAGTTTAGTTAAGATGTGTCTTTGAGATTTCAATCATAATCTAAGGGAGTACTTGTGTCTTATCTCTATTATATTACTCCCTCCGTTTCACAAAGAGTGGCCTAGTTTAACTTGGCACGGAAGTTTAAGAAAATAAAGAAGACTTTTGAATCTTGTGGCCCTAAATTAAAGTTATGTCAAATGTACAAAATTTCCCTTTAATCTTGTGGTTTTAAACATGCCACGTGGAAAGTTAAAAGTAAAATGTTACCAAAAAAGGAAAGGGGCCATTCTTTTTGAAGTTGACTAAAAAAGAAAGGAGATCATTCTTTTTGAAACGGAGGGAGTACTATACAAACCACATATAAGATTAGGTAAGAAGCAATGCACCAAATACTTGATAAATAAATAATCTGCATTACCAATTTCTACATTACTAATCTCTGTGCTATTAATCTTTGTCACAAACGACTCCTTAATGTGATGTGAATAATTTATTTTCAAGTAAATATCATTAGTAATTGTTTTTTATTTAATATATAACTTTATTGTCTTTATATCGTATTTTGTTTTAAATGTTCATACGATACAATACATCATTTACCATCTAATTTGAAAATATTGAATTTGTGTTTAAATAAAAAAGATACAAATTTATTAATGAATCTTTTCTCGATAAAATATTGTTGATAATGTGTTGAATTGATAGGCGTTGATCTTGTCGGTATTGAAAACGCAAAAGACTGTCTAAAACACACATAAAGTATCATATTTTTTTGCGAGATTTACACCCCAACCATCAATAGTTTCCTCTTCCTGCTTAAAACTATCACCATCTATGTATTAAAAAACACACCTCAACTATCAATTATTCCCTTTTCGTATCTGAACTACCTTGTATATATTAAAACACACCTCAACTATACGGTGTTCCAATCAGGTAGGAATAGGAAAGATAGGTATGTTTTTCAATACATAGACACTAATAGTTCAGCTAACAAAAGAAATACCAAATCATAGTTGATGTATGAAACTCGCGAAAAGATAATTTTTTTGACTATTAACTCTTTTCTTAGTAACATTTTTTGCTTAGAATAGTAGTTTATGCATTTTTTCACTATACAAATAAACATCAAACCAAAAACACAACAAAACCCAAAATCCCTTCCATCAAACAGAAAAATAAAAAAGAGGGAAAAATCGATAGTGAAAGAGAGAGAGCAACATTCTTTTATTATAAATAAAATCAATACAATGTTTGGGTTGCAATATTAAGAAACCAACATATAACTAATTCTACATAACTCTAACCAACTATCAAAACGATTCGTAAAGATATATTTGGTCCAATTTAGAACATTAGACATGAATTAGGATATGATACGACTTTAATTTACTGAAAATATGGACGTAGATATGAAGATATGAAGGTTGAGAATTAGAATAGAATGATATATAATTGACAGTTGTATGGTGTTCCACTTTATATGTGGGAGAAGTAGGAATCTAGCCTCCTTTTCTCCACTTCTCAGTATTAGTATGTAGTATTAATTAGTAGTCACGTATTTCGTATTCTTCAATGTGTATCTTTTTTTTTGTCTCATTTGCTTTGTATGTTCTTGTAATCATAAACATCTTATTTTTTTAGTCGAGAATTACAAAATCTATGTATATCTTATCTTTTTCATATTATAATGAATATGTTATTGTAATTAAAGAGTACTAAAAGTTAAGATGTTAATTAAATTTACTAATTGAATAAGACTATAAGATCCTACATTTTAGTGAGTTGAATCTTGAATAAATTATTTCCTTAAGACCAGCAAAAACCAAATTTCTTGTACTTATAGGTGCTGGATTTATCACTTGGGAACTTAACTCTAATTCCAATACATAGAAGTTTATTAAACTTTCTTCATAAAATTTGTTAAATATAAAATAAAATATTTTAAATATGGCTTCAAGATGTGAAGTTTTCTTGGAGATTTTGCTTGCAATCTTGATTCCACCTCTTGGAGTTTTCTTTAGACATGGTTGTTGCAGTGTAAGATCCCCCACCCCCTCACTCTTCATAGTAATTTTATTGTTGGTTCATGATCAAGAACGGTTATTGAATACCTTTCGTTGAAAATTATAATACGTATATAAAAATTGATAGTACATATATAAGTTAAGTAATCTCGAATATCCGTAGTGAAATTTCTAATTTTGTTATTGTTCATGTCATGTATTTTTAAGTTGCACCCAATGTGTCTTAATTGGTCGGTCAATAAGGTAGGTGAAAATCATGGGAAATCGATAATAGTGAAGAAATTTATTTATTTATTTTTCTATATTTTGATTGATTGAGTTATGTGATATATGTATTTGATGAGAAATAGTAAGTACTTGATTGAATTCACAAGCAAATATATTAGATAACTTCGTTCACAAAAAATTAAATAGATGATAAGAAATTCACTTTGAATATAATTTAATTCTAAGTTCTCAATTTATCCACAATTGAAATTATTTATAACCATATAAATGCTTACAAATATTTTATACTAATTTTATTTTTTTTTAAAAATCTTTCTTTACAATATACAATTGAATTGACTTATATAAAATGCATCATGCTTATTAGTGACTAAAAGATGCTTAGAAATTAGAATCTCTTTCAACACAATAAAATTTGCTAATCACTTTTATTAATTATTTTCTTTTGGTTTTGCAGTGTCAACTCTTGATTTGCTTGATTTTGACCCTACTAGGTTATATTCCAGGGATAATTTATGCCATTTATGCAATTGTCGTCGTTCATGATTAAATTATAATTTGTAGCAAAAAACTCATTCAACGTTATTTAAGAATCACGATAATAAAGAAAAAAAGTTGATTGACCATCAAAATTGTCACTTGATGATTAAGGCGTCACGTTGAAGAAAAGGTTCTAGTAATGTTTCAACAATATTAAGTTAATTCATCATACTTGGTGACCTTATGTGACATTTTTCCTTTAAAAGACCTTGCGCGATACGTATTTAAATTAGTCATGTGAGTATCAAATATCAGACGTGGAATCAAATGCTTACAATCTCTTTCAACATAATAAATTTTGCTAATCACTTTTGATTAATTATTATTATTATTTTTTGCCTTTTTTTTTGCAGTGTGAGTTCTTGGTTTGCTTGATTTTAACCCTACTAGGTTATATTCCTGGAATTATTTATGCAATTTATGCAATTGTGGTTCGTGGTTATGATCAAGATGAAGAATGGCGTCCTCTCACAGCCTAGTTATTATTATATTTTTAATTTTTAATATTTTTTTTGGATAATAGGAAAACAATAATTCTAGATTTATTTAATCTAGAAAATACTTGTTAGTCGATATTCTTTGGTTCTTAAAAAAATATTAATAAAAGTTTTGGCATGTCCCTATTATTTTTTATTGAAAAAAATATGTCGATTAGTTAATTCAGCCTTTTATTAGTAGTTTTTATAGTGGTAGTTTAACATAGCAATGATTTGGGGATTTTATAGCAAATTAATATGCATAGATACAATTATTATATATACGAATACACTTATTATGCGCACAAATACATAATTAAATATATCCACAAACACATGTATCAAATAATATCGGTTGTGATTAAATAAATGTATGTTATAATTTTTAAAATTTTCTCCTTTTGGATGATAGGAAAACAATAATTTTAGATTAATTGATCTAGAAAATACTAGTTATACTATATGCTTTGAGATTCTTTAATTTCAAAATAAATACAATCTTTGATATATGACTATTATTTTAACTTTATATTATTTATGGTCTCTTATTTTTCAATTTGTTGTGGTATTTGATCTATCTGCTATTTTAAATTTTCGTATCACAAAATTCTAAATTAGAATATGAACTTTGTAGCTAACAAATTTTTATGATAATTTATCGTCAATTCATGATTAAATAGGGTTAGCGATAAAATTTTAATATTTTATAATTATTAAATCCATTTTTAGTAGTAAACATTGTGAAGGACATTTTAAAAAAAAATATTGTCCTCCAATTTTGCGCCATTTACGTTGCCGACACAATATAACTTTATTATATAATATATATAGATTTTTGGGGAAGACCAAGCTGATTTTTTTTTTTGAAATAAATACATTATTTTAGTAGAGAAAATGAAGTATAAATATATTCTATATTTAAAAAATGAGTGTACGAATTTTGTTAATTTAATAAAGAATCTAACTCCATCATTTGTCATCTCTATAGTCAGTTTTATTTGTGCACGATATTTAAAGTAACATTCAAATTTTAGAGCTATAATTTTATTTTATATTTAAAAAGTTGAAAATTTAACGACTATTGATCCTAACTGGTCATCCACTTCCTCCCAATTTTTTAAATTATTTATATTTGTTGATTAAATCAATCTATCATTATAAATGAATATATGGTGATATTCATTTTGTTTTTTCACTCGATATCTGATATTCATATTGAAATTAGATTATTTTGAATTTGCTTCGCTTAAAGCCTCATTCAGAGGGATGCACTAAAGCTCTTTACTTAAGAATTTTTCTATACTCAAAACTCGAACTTGAGATTTTTTATTAAGAAAGAAAGAGCTTCATCTCGTTCATGACATCACATCCTTTGGTGGTGCATTAATAGATCTGATTGTGTCAACAAATTTATTTTTTTTGTACAAAAAAAAAAGTGACCTCTTAGGTTTCTTCACACACACAAAAACTAAAGAAAAACATGTCTTTATCATTGATATTATTTTTCTCTTTGCCTAGTCAACCCATATATGATTTTTTTTTATATACCAAAGATCAAATCTCTTCCACAATATACATCATTCAAAGGAGTATGGTACTAATTTTCTTCCTTTTTAGGGGGCATTTTCTTGATTTAGAATCAAAAAGAAAAAAAAATTAGAGTCGGATATGTTTATACTTTATTTGGTTGAATAAATAACTAATCGAAGATAAATTTATACCTCAAACTTATTGTTTAGATATAATAAATTAGTCAAGAATTATAATTTCAAGATTATACATCCCAAAATAATTTTATCCACGAGGTCATTTGATACTTGAGATATGATTAATAATTTCAGTGTACAATTTAGGAAAAAAATACCTAAATACACATCTTATTTTATCATAATTTCTAAAATTCTCTACCATTTAAATTTTTTTCTAAAATTTCCTATTAGATACATCACTCCCCTCTCGCTCATACATCATTATCCCCCCTCGGATACATCCCTCTTCTCTCGGCTACATCCCTTCCCTATGTATCCGGATGTCATATCCCCTCTCGGATACATTTCTATCCCCTCTCGGATACATTTCTATCCCCTCTCTGATACATCCCCCCCTTATATATTCAGATGTCTACTGTGTATCTAGAAGTCTAGTGATGTATTCGAAATCTACTCTCGGATACATCTCTATCCCCTCTTCAATACACCCCTCCCATATGTATTCGGATGTCTGCTGATGTATCCCCAAGTCTAGTGATGTGTCAGAAATTTATAAATTTCAAGAGATTTTTGTAATTTAGAAAAAAAATAGAAAAATAATGTAATTAGCTTTTAACACTATGAGATTTATGTAAATTGTCAAAAAAATTAACGATAACCTTATTTCATATTTAGTTTAAAGTATTAGGTAATCTCAAGTAAAATATATTATAAAATAATTTCACTATACCAATTTATGAAATATCCTTATTTATCATGTCAATTGTAATGTTTACATACCTTAGGATTTAAGAAATTTCCTATATATTTTAGTCATAAGAAAAATATCATTGCCTTTATATCAATCATCATCATTTCTCAACCCCTACCCCCACCCCACTCCTCTGGTGTCTTGAAGAATGGACTCAAGATGTGCAATTCTTTGTGAAGTTTTACTAGCAATCTTTCTTCCTCCTCTTGGTGTTTGCCTTCGCCATGGTTGCTGCACTGTAAGATCCCCCTTTTTCCTACATATTTATTAAAAAAAGAAAATTGAAAAAAGATTGATTTTTTTTGCATAGTTTTTGGAAATCTTGATTTGGGTGATTGTTTTTGTGGGATGAACTAAAAAGGGTGTTTGAGAATTGCGTCAATTGTTTAAGGTGATTTAGGTGATGTGAGTGAAGAAAAGATTCAATTTTTTTATTTTTTTTTTTGCATATTTTTGGAAAACTTTGATTTGGGTGATTGTTTTTGTGGGATGAACTGAAAAGGGTGTTTGAGAATTGGGTCAATTGCTTAAAGTTGATTTAGTGATGTGAGTGAAAAAAAGATTCAATCTTTTTGCATATTTTTGGGAACTTTGATTTGGGTGATTGTTTTTGTGGGATGAACTAAAAAGGGTGATTGAGGATTGGATCAATTGTTTAAGGGGATTTAGTGATACAAACAACAACAACAGAAATATCAAGTGTTGTCCTATAAACTAGGATCTGGCAAAGATAGAGTGAATGTAGACCTTATCCTTGTCTAAGAGAGGTAGAGAGACTATTTTCGATACAACTTTGTCTATGTTTAGTGATGTGGATGAAAAAAGATCCAATTTTTTTGTAATCTTTTTCAAACTTTGATCTAGGTGATTGTTTTGGGGGATGAACTAAAAAGGTGTTTGTGAATTGGGTCAATTGTTTAAGGAGATTTAGTGATACAACAACAAAGTGGGGTCTTTGAAGGGTAGAGTGTACGCAAACTTAACTTAGAGGTAGAGATGCTATTTTGATAGACTGTCTACTCTATTTAGTGATGTGGATAAAAAAGATTCAATTTGTTTAGTTGTAATTTTTGTTCTACTTTGATTTGAGTGATTGTGTTTTGGGATGAACTAAAAAGGGTGTTTGAGAATTGAGTCAATTGTTTTAGGAGATTTAGTGACAAGGGTGTTGATTTATTTTTTGTAATCTTTTGCAGGTGGAGTTCTTGATTTGCTTGATTTTGACCATATTGGGCTATGTTCCTGGAATTATCTATGCTCTTTATGCAATCCTTTGTATTCAAAATGAACCACACTACCATCATTACCATTCTCTTGCTTGATAGTTTGATTCCTTTTTCATTTTGCCTTGTTTACTACACCACTTGAGATTGTGTGGTTGTTGCCTTGTTTATTCTTGTATTGTAATTCTTTGCTTGTAATTTAAACTTGTACCATTGGATGAATTGTACTCTATGTCACTTGATCTTAATCAACTTTGCAGTTTGAGTTTAAAGATTGAACCTTTATAGCCTTTTGTTTTGATGTGTGGTACTTAATTTCTGATGAGAATGTCCCACATCGGACCGAGATAAGATCCCGATACTTTTTAATATGGCTTGAGAAATCTTCTTCCCGTTGAGCTACCTTTTGGGGTATGAATTACAAGGTTAGGCCCTAAACCAAATTTGACATGGTACCATAGTTAGAACCATTGGGGTGATGAGAATGTCCCACGTCGGATTGGGATAAGATTCCAGGACTCCTTATTTGACTTGGCATTCCTCCTTCCTTTTGAACTAAATTTTGAGGTTTGGCAATCCTCCATAGTGAATGCCTCTTCAATCTTTAAAGGCATCCTAACCTGAGTAGTAGTTCAATTGGTTGGTGCTACTTGAACTTTCACCTTGTTAGTGAAAGTTCGATTCCCACCTTATAATTTCCACCCCTATTTTCCCTTTCCGAGTCCCAAACATGAGTCAGGACGATTGATGGGGATAGGCTTGGGCTGCATTAGCTTTTGTGTGACCTCGATCATTCTCTTGAAACACGAAGCATTCTGCATCCCTCTTGTTCCACATTACGGACTAAAGGAGTACTAGTGTTATCGTTTAATGATCGGGGTACGAGTCTTACATGTGTTAGAAGAGCATTCAAGGGTGTAGCTTAGTGTCAATAAAATTAGCTGAGAACCATGGAGGTCTCATGTTCAAATCCTAGTTGAGATAAAAATATTACGTGATTTCTTTTCATCTGTCATAGCTTTAATGGAATACACACATATTTGAAACGTTTCTAGAATCGACCTCGACAACGAGTGCATAAGCCTCCTTTAGACATAGGGGTGAGTAGTTCACGAGCTCATAAGTTGCATGATCTAGATTAGAAAGAAAGGTGTAAATTTCTTAAATGTTGTTTTAGCCCATCATTTATAAGTATGGGGCCTTTGTACAGACAAACAAAAGCTCCTTTGACATGACTTGTACACATTTTAAGACTTTTTCAAATTTTCAAATTTCAAATTTATCGTTCTGATATAAACTTTGTCACGATTTTTTTTAGTACATCTAGACATGTTTTACAAAATATTCAACTTATGCAATCATCTCCCCATAGTGCAACACATAATTAAATTATTATATGATCAATATAATATGAATGATTGAGCTATCTCCCAATAGTGCTACACATTTTAATGTCTTTGCTAGCATATTAATGTCTTATCATGTTAATGTCTTATCAAGACAACTTTTATAGTGATTCGAATCAACGATCTCATTAAATTTCTTTTCCAACACGAGTAGTTTCAAAATAAATTACAATCCTACTGAGTCATGGGCGGAACTAGAGTACCAAAAAGGATTTTATTCAATTTTTTTGTCAAAAATATATATTACATGTATGAGATTAAAAGTATATTTTTACGTATCTCTTTAACTTTTTGTTATGTTTATTTTTTATATTTAAAATCTTTGGATGAAAAATTACAATCCCACTAGTTAAGCATGATGAAAGTATTTTAATAATTCATAAAAATCATAACACAACTTAATACTTCCATGAAATTCATCTCAAAAGTGAAATCAATTACACATTCAGTATGTAAATCAGTAATTAGAAAACTAACTGCATGTAATTGTCTTAAGTAAAATGTTAATATTTATTCTTTTGTAGCTAAACAACTTTTGACTTTAAGATGTTGGGATTAGTTGAATAAATCCTCCACATCCTAAACTATTTATTTTTTTAAAAAATCAATCAGTATAGTACAAAGACATCTGGTAGGTCTTGTGTGAACAATTTTTTTAATTATTATTAGTGTCCTTGTTTTATACACACTCAAAAAAACAAAAAAACAAAAATGTCCTCATCCAAGATAAACATTATTTTCCCTTTTTAATTTGAGCAACTAATATATTAGAAGCCCTCTAGCATTTACAAGTGTCTCCAAGATAAAAAGCTGACCAACATGGGTTGTAGTGTAGTAGTGAGACATTTAATTAGAAGTTTCGTATTCGAGTCTTAGGTATAAAATTTTTTTAATTGGGAGTGCTATCTCAAATGGATCATGCAGTGTGTGATTCAGATTTAATCGGAGCTTTAATGCGGACTCCAAATACATGATAGGAAACAAAAAAGAATCTGAATCTTATAACCATTAACCTAACATCAATGGTCATCATTATTAGTCACTATATACTATCATTATCACAAACCATCAATGTTGTTAAACATCATTTAATCATCAACAAGATTATTATTTATTTATTACCGTTACAATTATCAATTATCATCATCAACCACAAATATTAATTACTATTATCAGCTATCATAGCAGTTACCTACTGTGAACCCACACCACCACCATCAATTTACACCTTACATCTAACTTTTGCATTTTCTTAATATAAAAGTAGTTCACTCGTTCAAATTTACATGATAGACGTTTGATTAAGCTCAAAATTTAAAAATGAGATGAAATTTTTATAACTTATAATCTAAAATAAATTTTTATATTTATTTAGTTATTAATCATCTTATTAACACTAAACTCAAAAATAAAATTATTATTAATTAAAAGACTAATTAAAATAAATAAATTGTGTGACATAAATCATGTTGGGAGAAAAATGGGTCCTTCAGAGTGAAATCCAAATTTAGTCGGAGCTCAAATATGGGATCTGGACACGGGTGGGAAATAAAAAAAAAAAGAAGTACTATCCTATGGTATTTTTTTTCCATATAAATATGAGTAATCAAAGAAGTTGCATTTCACTAAAAGTCACTCATTTCTCAACACCTCAGCTCCTTTTGAAATCAAGAATGGAGATAACATGTGCACTTGTCTGTGAAATCTTACTAGCAATCTTGCTTCCTCCTCTTGGTGTTTGCCTTCGCAATGGTTGCTGCACTGTAAGATCCCCTTTTACCTAAAACTTTTTTTGTATATATTAAAAAGATCTCTTTTTTAATTATTATTTTTAGATTCTTTGATTTGGGTGATTGTTTTTGGAGATGAGCTGAAAAGGGTGTTTGAGAAAAGGGTTGATTGTTTTAGGGGATTTTTTTTAGTGATGTGGGGTGTTTTCTCTTCTTTTTGAAATTGCAAAAAGATTCAATTTTTATGATTTTTTTGGTTAAAATTTTGACTTGGATGATTGTCTTTTAGGATGAGCTGAAAAGGGTGTTTGGGAATAGGGTGAATTGTTTTAGGGGATTTTTGTGATGTGGGGTGTTTTTTCTTCTTGAAATTGCAAAAAAAAAAAATCAATTTTTTTTGTCATTTTTGGTAAAAATTTGATTTAGTTGATTGTTTTGGGGGATGAGCTGAAAAGGGTGTTTGAGAATTGGATCACTTCTTTTAGGGGATTTAGTGATGTTTTTATTTACAATTTTGAAAAAAGATTCAATTTTTTGTATTTTTTTGAAAAAACTTTGATTTGGGTGATTGTTAAACAGAAAAGGGTGTTTGAGAATTGATTCAATTGTTTTAGGGGAGTTAGTGATTTCTTTTTTGAATTTTTTTCCAGGTGGAGTTCTTGATTTGCTTGGTATTAACCATATTGGGCTATGTTCCTGGAATTATCTATGCTCTCTATGCAATCCTCTGTGTTGAACGTGAACCACGAGTGGATCATTATGACACTCTTGCTTGATCTTTGTTGAATATATCATTTCAGATTGTGTGCTTGTTGTTTTGTTTTGCTTGTAAGTTGTACCTGTGTTGCTTCGACTCTACAAAAATGTTGCAGTCCTCGTGTCGGATCTTCCAAAAAAGCGCTATTTTTGAAGGATCTGACACGCACTCAGTCATTTTTGAAGGGTCTTTTTGACTCCAACTATGGATGTATTGTACCTTATGTCACTTGTTCTGAATCAACTCTTGCAGTTTAAGTTTATGGATTGGTAATTTATAACCTTGTGCTCAATTTCTCATCGATTTGATTGTTACTTGAGCTTAGGGTTCTATCAGAAACAACTTATCTTCCTTCACAAGGTAGGGATAAGGTTGCATACACACCACTCTCCCCAAACTCCACTCGTAAGATTGCACTGATGTGTTGTTGTTGTTGGTCTATTCAATAGCTTGAAGCCTTACTTATTACTAGTTTGGTCTATTAAACTTAGAGATATGCTAGTATTGGCATGTCCTTAAAGATGATGAAAGAATTTGATGAAACAAAATATAAAGAACATATTGATGAAAGAACTTGGTTGGCAAGATCTTTTGTGCTAAACTTAGTTGTGATTTTAGTGTTCTTCAAACAGGTTATCTTGAGGAAAATGAAATTATCCTCTTTATTAGGCTCAGAGTTTCTCTTATGCATGTTACTTGAGCTGAGGATCTTTTGGAAACGACCTCTCTACCTCTACGAGGTTTTGGCGACCTTGTATGTGTCAATATCAATGATTCATTATCTCAATGAATTATTTCTTCGGATAGAAGAGTTATCTTCTTTTCTGTAAGGAAAAGAATTTGAAGAAATTTTAGGTCTCATTGAATCACAGGTAGAGATATTGATAACACACCCTCAATCACATGTTGATGTGACAAGAACTTAGTTTCTCCATGTGTTTCCTAGGCCCAGTGAGATATACTTGGATAAAGTTAATTTGTGTGTTGGCAAGCTAGTTGTGGAAGTGATTTGCTTGGGTCCAAATTGTATATTTTGCTTTGTCTTCAATTCTCCCAACAACAACGAGGCGAAGTCAAGATCAGAAGTTTATGAATTATGGATTCTCATTTCTTTTTAAATTAATAATAATGTGTATGTATTCGACGGATTTTTAAGACAAATACAAAATTTAAACTAAAGTTAATTGAGTTTTATCGATTCATAACTGATACCCTAGCTCTGTCCTCCATCGGGTGGTTGGATTATCATCACTTCATTTCTCCTGTGTCCTTTTTGTCTTCGATATTTTTTGTGAGGTATAATTCGCTTGTCCGATGTAGTCTCAACACTTGCATGGGAAAATTCAAATTAGTCGGGGCTTCAATATAAGTATCGAACGATGGGTGGGAAGTCAAAAAAATTCAAGTCTAGACCCTTGGAAATACTGTTGTGAATGAGTCTAAACTAGTCATTTGTTAACTAGTTTATGGTGCCCACGTCTAAATTTTATTGGCAAACGTGATTGTCTTCTCAATTCTAAAATATGTGATGATAGCTACATTAAAACCAACATTCAAATCCCTCCATTTAAAGAAGGTTTATTGGACGAATCAAAATGAGTTGAATTAACTACTGATTGATTATTCAACAGATTAAAATGAGCTGAATTAATAACTTGAGTGAGTCGTTGGGTAGGTGATGGTTTTTTATGAGCTAATTTTGTCCTCTTTCTAAGTCAAGTAATAATGACCCACTGAAGACAGAAACTTCATAACAAGTTGACAATGGCTCTTGAATTGAAGGTTCGATCAATAGATATTTGTCTTTCTAAGTCGAGTAATGATATCCAAATAAATACTCACTAATCCACCTAAAATAAAGGAAAAACTATCTCCAACCTTTGTACATACAAGACTCTTTTCTTCATACAAATGCTCGTAGGTGAAAAAGCTTTTGTTTGCTTCCATTGGCGAAATCAACCCCATATCGCCTTATGCAAAGCCCTTTCCTAAATGAGGTAAAATAGTTCTTGTGCTATTGATACAATTATAAGCTTATATGCTATGTCTAGCGGCTGGTGAATCTTACCTAATATGAAAATTATCTTTCCTTGAGTTCGTAGAGTCGATTTTCCTCCTCATCCACAAAGAAGAGCCGCCCTACTAGACAAGCAGCTACATAATACACTCTTCGCACAACACAACCATTCCACAAAAAAAGTTGTGTATATATATATATATACACACACATGCACAAACACTCAAACTTGATCTTGACCAGTTACTAGACACTCCAATTTTAAGAGTTCGCATCTCGACACCTTAATATAGTCTCAACTAGCCACCAAACACTCCAACTCATTGCCACTGTGTCTCATGGACACTCGATACAAACTTGACACGTAAATATTGGAGGTGTCTAGATGATCATTTTGGAATTTGAAGTGTTCAACATAGTAAAAGCAAATTGAAGTATCTAGATGTGCATATTAAAAGTTCTAGTGTTTACTTATCAGCTCAAACTGAGTTTGAATGATTATTTATGTATTATGGCCCTATAAAAGCTCTTTCATTTCCCTCCATTTGAAAGAAAAGAAAGTAGAAGCTCAATCATGCCATTGACATCGAACTCATATTCACAACTCAACAATATATCCACACAAATCCTCAATTTCTTGAACAAAACCTGTATTTCACCTTCTCAAATCTCCCAAATCCAAGCTCAAATCATCCACAACAATCTCCATTTCAACACCACCATAGCCCACAACTTCATCTCTGTATCCAAATCTTTAGGTCTCTTAAACTCTGCTTACACCCTTTACACTAAACTCATCAAGAAACCCCACATCTTCATCTGCAACACACTGATTCAAGAATGTTCACATTCCGAAATCCCAGTACTGAAACAGAATTCGATTTCCATGTATGTTCATATGCATAAAGAAGGTATTTTTCCGAATAATTACACGTACCCTTTTGTTCTAAAGTCTTTATCTGACCTTAAGGAGCTGAAGTTAGGCAAATCTGTACATACCCATGTTGTGAAATGGGGTTATGTTTGTGATATTTATGTGCAGAATTCGTTGTTGAATTTGTATGCTTCTTGTGGTGAAATTGAGTTTTGTCAGCAAGTGTTCGATGAAATGCCTCAAAGAGATGTTGTTTCGTGGACGGTTTTGATTATGGGGTATAGAGATTGTGGGAAGTTTGATGATGCACTTGTTGTGTTTGAGAAAATGAGGGATTCGGGTGTGGCGCCCAATCGGGTGACGATGGTGAATGCATTGTCTGCTTGTGCTAATTGTGGTGCTTTAGATATGGGGGTATTGATACATGATGAAATAAGGAGGAGTGGATGGGAAATGGATGTGATTTTGGGTACTTCTTTGATAGATATGTATGGGAAGTGTGGGAAAATCGAACACGGTTTTTGGGTATTTCAAGAGATGAAGCATAGGAATGTGTATACTTGGAATGCTGTGATCAGGGGGTTGGCGTTGGCTAAAAGCGGGGAGGAGGCAGTGCGATGGTTCTTCATTATGGAGCGCGAAAATGTCAAACCTGATGAAGTGACTTTAGTAGCCGTGCTTTGTGCTTGTGCGTACTCCGGAATGGCTGAACAGGGCAGAGAAATCTTTTCTTGGTTAATGAATGAGAAGTATGGATTTCCACCTGGTGTGAAACACTACGCGTGTATGGTTGATCTATTAGCACGTTCAAGGCATTTAGAAGACGCGTTAAGGATGATCACAGAAATGCCAATGGAACCGACAAAGAGCGTTTGGGGGGCATTGCTTGCTGGCTGTAGGTTACATGGAAATCAAGAATTGAGTGAGTTTGCTGCATGGAAGCTTATAGGATTGGCACCAAGAAACTCGGCCTACTACGTCGTGTTGGCTAATTTATACGGTGAAATGGGAAGGTGGAATGACGCGGAGAAAATTCGAGCATTGATGAAAGAGAGGGGATTATCAAAGGACTTTGGTAGTAGTTCAGTTGAACTTGAGGATCAAAAGGATCTACTAGAGTTGTTAAGGTGACAACAAGAAGTGTCAAAATTCTTGTCATTTGCAAAAGAGGGAAGTTGATGTGTTCATTGAGCTCTTGTTTGATCACTCCTACCATGATCTTGTGGTGACTATGCATCAATGAGACATGAATGAGAAATTGTCACCTTAATGTACTACTCTGTCCGTTTCAATTTATTTGTCTGATTTTGACTTGACACGGGATTAAAGAAAGTAAAGAATGTTATTAAATCGCAACAATGTACACAATTTATTTAAATATTATATTTACAAAATAATACATTACAAGCCATTATAGTACAAAATGATACATTACAAACTATAGGTATCAACCATCCAAACAAGTTGTTAACAGACCAAAACTAGAATATATAGGTAAGGGCAAATTATGTCATCTGTTAATATTAGAACTTTATTTATGTCATCCGTTAATATTAGAACTTTATTTATGTCATAATCATAAACCCATATGATTCATTCGTGCCGCTAACCACTAACAAGTAACAAAGCCCTATAAAACTATCAGATTTTGCCACGTGACATTATCATAACCCACCAAATGGAGAGTTGCTCGGATGGTAATGCACAACCTACTGTAAAATATAAATAGATAAGTTTTTGAAATTCTCAATAATTTTCATGGGTTAGTTTTCCCCCAAAAATGGCTGAGGAAGAAGAGAAAACCAAGTCAGTGCAGATCCATAACTGGGCGGAGTTAACTCAGTTATGCCTAGTTAACATTATCTCTCATCTCTCCATTGAAGATCGATGGCGAGGTGCCATGTTTGTCTGCAAATCCTGGTTACAAGCTTGTAAGGATCCTAATCTCAATTCGGTAATCGATCTCGAAGCTCAGTTCATCCAATCGGTCGCTGAGTCGTCGTCGACTCGTTACTGGAATCGCGAGTTCGAGAGTAAAATCGATTCTATGGTTCGATCTGTTGTAATTTGGAGTGACGGATCTCTGAATTTTGTTCGGGTTAGGCATTGCTCTGATCGTTCCATAGCTTTGATCGCTGAAAGGTAAATCAAATTTCCCAATTTTATAAGAAAAAAAAAGAGATTTTTAGTTGTTGTGTTTCAATTTATGTGACAGTATTTGATTGAGCATGAAATTGAAATTTGTGTGATTAATGGAGACCGAGTCGTGGAGTAGTCATGACTGATCCGAGTTAACTCGTCCGTGATGCATGCTTGATTAACTATAGATATTTGTGTAGCTAGCAGCTGCCGGTCGGGGCGGGGATAAGCTTGCTTCTTCACAAGCCTATCCCCCCCAAAAAACCGACCCTGTAGCGCTAGCGCGAATATATATCATCTTATTAAGTCTAAATGAAAAGTTAGATGATATGAATCATTAGATGATAATGTAGGAGGTAGTAGTTACTCGTGGAATTAGTTAATGTTTGCATGGTAAAAACAAAAGGAAATTTTTTTAATAGAAAGCTGTTGTTTCCTTTGCGGACGGAGTTAAGTGTGTCATGTAAAATGAAACAAAAGAGGTAATTCATCAGCATAATATATAAGTGTATCTTTTAACTTGGTCTTAGCTGACATCTATGTCAATCAACTTTGCCCGTGCAATAAAAGACATTATGACACTAAAACTTATATAAAGTTGAAGAAGTAGGCACATGCGTAGGACATGTGTGTCTACTTGTTCAACTTTATACAAGTTGAAGTGTCTATTTGTACATGCACAAAGTTGGAAGGCGTAAATGCTAGTTGAGGTCAAGTTAAAAAGCATGTTTATGTATAATGCCTAATTAATTTGTGCTTTTCTAAATTGAGATGTTGGGTAAGAAAGGAATCTTGAGAAAAACTGGGATTTTATAGTTGCGGTGAAACTGGGTAACAAAGAATATTTTGGAAAGAGAGAGAATGCATTTTGGCTGAGAATTTATGGCTGAAAATTTGTTTGTAAATTTTTCTGAATTGAGGTATAAGGAGGAAAAGAAAAATCTTGAAAAGGTTAGCTGCAAGTGAAAATGTTGCTTAAGAGTCTTATGGCTGTGCTATGTATTTGCAGTACTAAAAATCCTGTTGGATTTACTTGTTTCCGTTGGAGTAGAGTAATCTACATTTCGTGTTTAAGCCGTTGGATAGATAGGAATATGGAGGTCGTTCACGTGATGTTTGATGTCTTTGGTTTTACATCTGCATTGTCATGTTTTTTTTATGTTTGAGAGCAGAAACTGGCCCCTAAATAGACCTTTGCATATTCATTTTGCAGTTTGTTATGTTCTTCTCAACAATGAGATGATGTTGTCATTACTATTTAGTTGGTTTTAGATTGTTCTTGAGTTCATCAGTTCATTGTCTGACATTTTCAATGTCCAATGTGTGAAATGAGCAAAAAGATCTCAAAAATTTGAATTCATGAAACTACCAAAAAAAAGTGTTCGAAAAATCAGTCTTGAAATACTGATTTAGGAAATGCTAGGTGATTTCTTTTCATTTGATTGAGCCTCAAAGGGCATAGTTACTTGGTACCTGTGCTGGTGGGGCATAACAGGTACACGGTCCACTAGTCGAGGTGGACAAAAGTTGGCCAAACACCAACCTTAAGATTCTTTTCTAAGAAATAAGGAGGGATGGACTTAAACTATTGTATTGGTTGCCATAGTGAAAAATGAGTCAATGACTAGTAGGTGTTGTCTGTTGTATTGGTGGCCATAATGAACAATGACTAGTAATAAAAAGTTGAGACTGAAGACAGTGGGCGTCGCTATCAGTTTTTCTTCTTGGAATTCTAAAGTTTTTATGTTGGTATGAGCTGGGGTTTATGTGTGATCATCAAACTATATCTGAAATTCACAAATTAGATGACTCCCCGGAGAAATGAGACTTGATGCAGTTGGAACTGACCATTGCTTTTTCTTGTGGCTTGAAGTGTAGGCTTAATCTTTATGTGTTTGATCAGATTAGAAGCAATGGGGATGATCAGTGATCTGACTTGCTCAGCAACAATACCTATCTTTTTACTTATCAAACAGAAAAAAACTCGCCAATCTTTTAGAAATGACGGAGTTCTTTTCATGTTTCTGATAACTCTACTGCTTCCAAAAGATGATCTTTTCCTAATTTTGGTGAATTTTTTGCGATACATGTGTTTATGAATGGTAAATATTTGCTCTGAATTTATTCTTACAGGTCGCTTAACCTTCAAGTTCTCTCAATTCAGAGGTGTCCACATGTAACCGATGAAACAATGTCTAAGATAGCCTCTGGTTGCCCGTTGCTTAGGGAACTTGATATCAGCTTCTGCTATCAAATATCTCACAAGTCTCTAGCTCTTATAGGACAGCATTGTCCTAATTTGCGAATTCTAAGGCGAAATCTCATGACTCAGGTTAATCCTTCCCAACAAGAACCCTTTGTCCCGAGGGAGTATGTAGATACTTGTCCTCAAGATGGTGATTCAGAAGCTGCTGCAATAGGGAAATTCATGCCACAACTCGTGCAACTTGAGCTACAGTTCTCCAAATTGACTAATAAAGGTCTAGCTTTGATATCTGAAGGGTGTATAAACCTCGAGCATTTGGATATCTTTGGGTGTACAAATGTTACTAGCCTGGATATTGCAAATGCCTCGTCGAATATGAAGCAGTTGAAAACCTTGAAGAAGCCTCACCTCTGCTTAGAATCTCAAACAGAGTGGTACGGGCATTGGCAACTGTATGATGATCGTTTCCAGACGGACTTCTTCCGAATTTAATCAGGCGAAAAATGAGCGGTATGTTGTTATTCAACTGCTTGTATATCATGCTTTCTAGACTCCGCTCTAGTTTAACACTCTTTGATTAGTTAGTAGAAAGGTATTCGACTGACTTTAGTTGTGTTCATATATTTCAATCTCCTGTTATGTTTGATTAGTTTCTTGCAATTACAAAGCAGCAACTCCCATCATATGAACTCCGGTCCAATTATGGAACCCTTGAAAAAATAGGATGAATCGAAATATAGTTGCTACAAATAATAGCAATTGGACCAGAGAATGTGATTGCATTATAAGGTCGTAAGTGATCAGATCGAGCAAGCTCAAATTAAGGTAAAATGAAACATATTTGACCAAAAGCTCCATGGAGAGCAAGAAAGCCTACGGACCGTCCAATCCAACGAGTAAAATCTCCTTGTGCTTCAGAACCCCATCATAACTACAACGAATGTGTTGAAACTATTAGGGGTTGTTTGGTGTGAAAGATAATATCAAATAATCTTGGGATTAAATTGTAGTGGCATTTAATTTGTTGTTTGGTTGGCAAGTCCAGAATAACTTATTCCAGAATTAATAATTGATAGCGGGATAAGTTATCCCTTCCCTTGGGTGGTATAGTTATCCAGGGATAAAATAGGTAAATGACAAAGATGTCTCTTAAAACCTTTTTTATACTTCACTATTCACATTCATGTATATTTAGTTATTTACATTTTCTTAATACCATGTATAATAATATTCACAATCTTTACTACTTATTTTTATGATAATTCTTCATAGTTTTCTATTTAAAGAATACACTATATAAATGTAATTTTTATTTTATCAATTTATTCAACTAATTCTTATGTTTATTTATATTTTGATTCGTCATTAATCTTTTTTTACTTTAACAAGCTAAAGATGAAAGTTCTATTTTAAAGTCAAATACGAAGAAAGTTTTATTTTTAAATACATAAGGTACTATGATGGGAATGCACACACAAAAATAAGATGATAATTTTATTTTTAAAAATAAATAATTAAAACTTGCAAAGAAAATTTTAATAACTAAATAAAATGAAGGGTACTTTTGCAAACAAAAAAAAAAAATTCTTAATATTTATGCAATGCATATTATTTTGAATATACAACAAACCAAACGCTAAATCAGAAATAATCTCAGCATAACTTATCTCATCATAACGTGTATTTAAACCAAACAACCTCTTAGAAAGAGTAGCAGTTAAGCAATTGTGTTTTTCCAATGAAAGAATTGGTCAATCCATAAGTATACCAACCTTTTCTCAATCCAAACATGGTTTATTTAATGCTTGACTGAAGCTTACTTGCTAGCACAATATTTGTCTCCTCTTCAAAAACTTACCTTTGATAAGTTGAGGGTCTAGTTGAAATAACCTCTCTACCTTATAAAGATTAGATAAGGTCTACGTTAATTCTACCCTTCGTAGACATGACTTGTGAAATTATACTGTGACCAGGCTGTTTCTATACTATACAAAATGAAGGTCTTCCCTAGCCTTAATCTGAATCATAGATAAGGGCCATAGGGGTAACCAAGTCCAGCTATTAATATTTAGGTTTAACTATCACAATAATTGGGATCTTGCAATAAATATCCATTGTACATTCTTGTACAAAAAAATTATAAAGCAGACATAAGTTAAATGACTAAACCAAAAGTGGATATATATACTTGTAGTTGTAGTGGTGGATCCACCGAAGAAGGTACAAGTTCGATAGAATTCAAGTCTGTCAAACGATTTTATACTCATGTGAAAAACAAATATAAAATCTAGGGTATAATAGATATTTTAGAAACTATATTTAAACAATAATTCTTGATATATA
The DNA here is from genome assembly GCF_000226075.1 of Solanum tuberosum. Classification (NCBI taxonomy): domain Eukaryota; kingdom Viridiplantae; phylum Streptophyta; class Magnoliopsida; order Solanales; family Solanaceae; genus Solanum; species Solanum tuberosum. Next base: position 1,405,594 of record NW_006238973.1, on the reverse strand, counting down.
AATCTTGAATTCGCTACTGTATCTTCACCATGGTGGTTGTTAGCTTGGATAAAAGCTCAGTATTTAAATCTCGAATCTGTCACTACATCCTTGACAAGGCATTGTGTGTTTCTCTTTGTCAAGGTGGTTAATGGCTTGGATAAAAGATCACCATAGGTGGCTAGTGCTAAGGGAAAACCAAAGTTGCTTTAATAGTTTGGTCAGAGGCACCCAAGGGTGTATTTTGGGTTAAACTTCATGAGGTCTTAAGTTTAAATGTCGTAGAAGACAACAAAACACTAGGTTATTTTTTTTATATCTTTTTGTCTTGGTAGATAGAGTTATTTGATACTTATTGTTGTGGAAGATGCAAAGTCCCGTGTCAGCATGATCTGAACAAATCATACTAAGAATGATTTTATGTGTTTTTACTGTTCAATTTATACAATACATCTTTCTTTTAGTTAACCTAAAAAACACATTTCTTATAAATGTTTAGTGATGTCACCCATGTTGTGTTTTACTTATTTAGCAAAAAAGTTTTTTATTGACGTAGGACCAAATTATAAGCAAAAAAGTACATTAAAATTTCAGAAAATCTTTAATATGAAACATACACCTTAATGAAGAGGTTTGAAATTTCAAGATACCTTCGATATACAGTAGACACATTAATAAAGAAGTACATACTTGTTGTTAAGACATATTCCACCACATGTATGATGAGGAAATTGAATGGACAACACACCTCCAAGAAATCCCCAAAGTCAATTAATGTCAATAGACAAAATTATGAAACCTCACTTGGAATTATTAATTAATGAAAATTAGTAAAGATTGTAATATGAGTTCCATTTTTAGGTATTAAATTAGCGGAATTTATGTAAGTTGCTATTTTTTTTTATTATCTCTAAATTATTTATTTTTATTCCTCACATCAAACGATCCATTAATACTACTATATATAGAGAGAGTTTGAATTGAAGGTGAAAGATATTATTAGACTAGATGCAAAGCCTCGTGTTAGTATGAGCTTAACAAATTATACTAAAAGTAGTCATTTGGTTTTTCTACTCAATTTATGTGATACATTTTTTTTATCAGTTTCAAGAGACATATTTTATGAATAACGTTATCAACTTTCTATTCATATTGAATTTCACTTATTTGGCAAATAATTTTTATTGACATGGAACTAAATATCTATGAATAAACATTTGTAAAATATCTTTAATGCATAGATATTTAAATTCTAAATATATCCTTAACATAAAATAGAAATATCGACAAAAAAGGTTGAAATTTTCAAACACACTCTCAAACAAAATAGGCAAGTCAATAAAGAGGTGCGTCCTAGCCTTATTGATTGATTGCTGTGTGGCACGTTTCCACCAATGTCGAGGAAAATGGAAATTGAATGTACAACACACCTCCAATATATTCCAAAATCGATGTTGATAGACAAAAATATTTATGAAACCTCACTTTTTTAATTAATAATTAATTAGTTAATGATGAAAAGTGACTTTCACTAATAGATATACTTCCTCAGTTTCTATTTATATATCGTTTTTATGAAAAATAGATAGTCCTTAATATTTGTTATTTTACAAAATCAATGCATAATGACACTATTCTTCCTATTTTACTTTTGAGAGTTATTGGCCTTGAAAATATATATTTGATCAATATGGAAAAACTAAGTAAATAATTCATTTCCATTGGTCAAATTAATTCATGTTCACTAATTGAAAACTTGACTTTAAGAAAACATTAAAAATAAGGATACAATGATTAATTTTTACCTAATTTCTTAAGGGACATGAAATTTAAAATAGTAGCGTATAAATAGGAACAAAGGGAGTATGTTTTTAGCATTAGAGATATTTTTCTTTAAGTAGAGTATCTTCTGAAAATACTTTTTTTTATTTTACAAAAATAAAATTAAAAAAGACTATATTAAGAGCTTGTTTGAATTCATTTTTGACTTGTAACTTATAAGCCATAAGTTAAAAATTTACATTTATTTTACCTTTAAAACCAAATGCTTAGAAGTATTTTATTTTCCCCTTTAACACCTATTTTAACTTGAAATGAAATCACCATCTTTTATGCCTAATTTAGCAAAAGTTAATAGCAAAAAAACTTGAGAGGTAAAAGAGGAAAGAGAGGCCAAATCAACTAAATTTGTGAAAAGCAAGAGTGAAACTACGAGCTAAAGCAGGCGTACGAGGTGCGATCAATCGCGAAAAGTCAGTAATAAAGAATCCGCTCTCCGGTAAGCGAAGGAAAGCAGGTCAAAGCCCAAGAGATTCTATGTAGAATGGCTCTATTCCATCGTAGTTAGCCAAACATATCGTAGGAATGAATATCTGTAACTCTCATTCCAGTACTTAAACTGACAAAATGGGAAAGGTGAAAGAGTAAAAAGCTAGACCGACTTGCTCTTAAATTAAAAGCAGCAAGAGCAAGTAAGTAGACTTTTCTTTGCAAGAACAATCTAATTTTTTTCTTTTTCATGGCTTGAACTTAAAACTAATGATAAAAGAAGAAGAGATCTCGATTATTTCATCATAATCATATTTTATGTTGGTCAAATACTTTTTACTTGCTAAAGCTTAATTAAATTAATTCTAATTATTATTTAACTTGTTATCGAGTGATTCTATTTTCACTATGGCAATTTATGTTACACATGTGACCCATAAAAGTAAAAGATTAAAAGGACTTTGGGCATGTAAAATCAAATATATGTAAAATAGTTTAAATGAGGAGTAAAGATGATTCCAACAAGAAGTCGTGTCCTTATATAAGGTAACATGAAAATTTAGCATCCTATATTTAAGGAAATTTTCAAAGAGATAACTAAAAAAACCTACCTAACATAAAAATGTTTTTTTCTCAACAACAAATTTAAGTTAGAATTTCATAGTAATGATGATTTTTTTTTGGTTTCTCATTCGATTCGGTGTTTAGTATCTACATTGGAATCTGATTAAATTTGGATGCACTTCAGAAAGTCCCATATTAGGGGTAAAATACTCCCTAACAAAGGCGATTATGTACTCAGAAAACTCGAAATTAAAACATTTAATTAAGGATAAAAAAATATTAACCACTCTATAAAGTTTGAATTTTATTTATCACCGCTTTCCAAGAACTAGCTAGAAAAAGTATTGACCAATTTGGTTACTCCATTTTTTTAAAACAAAAATAGATTTTTCTCAACAACAAATTCTAAGTGATATATTTAGGTTTTTTACCCTATTGTTTTTAGTAATGATGATTTATCTTGATCCTTCGTGTTTTTTTTTGCTTTCACTATGCTTAAATATTGGAACAAAATGAGCTGTCTTCTATTGACTTTTGTGGGCTACAGAGACAATATAAGTCCTATCTACTAGAATAACTGTTGAAAATAATTTAGGAAGCTTTTTTTTTGGCTAGTACTTTTTGTTTAAAAAATAATGACTTACTTTGATTTTTAATTTATTTTAAAAAGAATAATTTTTTTTTGGTAATGCTTTCATTTCAATTTTTTCATGTGACATGTTTAAAGTCATAAAATTAAAAGATATTTTGATACATTTAACATAATTTTAATTTAGAATTACAAAATTAAAAATTCTTTTTTATTTCCTTAAACTTCATGTCAAGTCAAATTACTTTATTCTTTTATAAACAAAGGAAATACTTGTAGCTCTCAGTAAATTCAAATTTATGGTGTAAAAGACTCATTAAAAAAGAAAGTATTATCTACCAAGATATGAAAAGTGTTATTCATCACACTATAAAGTAAATGTTGATAGGAACATAGCAAGAGCCTTCTTTTTCCATTTGATGTCTAGTTTCTGCCTTGAGAAACTAAATAATAATATTTATACGGTGTAAGACCCATTAAAACAGCAAAGAAATGTTTTCTATTGAATTTTTTTCATACTTCGTGATTAAAATTCGAATCCAAGATCTTTATTATAAGAATGAAAGAAATTGTATCTATCTCAACTGTCATATGATCTACACGTTATTGTACCAAAACATCTATTCAAAGTTCAATCAACTATTTGTTAGGTTTGTTGTTATATATAGGGCATTATTTGGAAGTGACATATCAAAGTTCTATCTTAATTTCTCAAACAAAAACTACTACATTTTATATAATATTGTTTGAACAAATTTTAAAGTGACAGGAAATGAATTCCAATCACAAATTAAATAGGAAGAAACATAGTTTTATTGATCAAGATTGCGAGGACAATTCTGTTCCTCGAACTAGGATGATTTGGATTGCATATTTCTCAAATTTGGATGTTTATACTTGATTTTCATAACTCGAGGGTCGTTAGTGGCGTATTTCTCGAACTAGGATGATTTGGACTTGATCTTCATAATTCGAGGACCGTTAGTGGCATATTTCTTGAATTAAGATGATTTGAATTTGATCTCTTTATTAATATTTCATGAATTTGCGAAATATTTGAGATTTTGATCTCTGTATGAATATTCCATGAATTTGTGGTGGAATTTTCGAGATGCCTTTTCAAGGGAATATAGTACCCTTTATATAGGCACGAACTAGGGTTTAATGTTGAATAACCTCCACGAATTTTAATTGAAATTGAACACACTTTGTATAGTCCCAACTCAAATTGAAAATGTCTTGTAGAGTTCCATAAAATTTCAATGTCTACAAATACCAACACAATTAATATGATATATCTAATATGTAAGATCTGAAAAGGATAGAATATACTATTTTGCCACATTCCTACCTACCACATGAAAATGTAAAAACAAGTTGTACTTGTATTATACTTTTAGGTTAGTAAATTAATTCTTATTTTTAATTGCATTTTAAGTGATTTGATAGCGTAAAATATAATTGAATATGAATATATATAAGTTAAATCATATAAAGAAAAGTTTTCCATAGATAATTGCCACAATAGCCAATCAATTGAAAACTAGGTATAATCACAAAGGAAATATGGAGATTTAGCTTAATAAGACATTATCAATTACACAATCAAATTCCTAATAAAGAATTTGGAAAATATCTCAAAACTAAAAAAAAAAGGACTTGAACTAAATCACACCACAATTTGTGTTGTACATTCTTGACTTTTTTCCATATGAAAAATATCTCAAAATTCATACAAATACTTTTCAAATAGTGGCATGTGATCAGGATCTAGACAAACAGCCAAACGCAAGTTCCTATCTTTTGTATTTGGACTTGGTATAATATATATTGTCCCTTCATATAAAATGCAAGCTGGTCCCATATGAATTGGCCTACCCCATCCAAAATCACACTCATGGACAGGCAACCTAGTCCAACTATTAATATTGAGGTTAGGGCTAGTAAAGTAAGTCGGGCCCCGGATTAGGGTCGATAAATCAGGTTGTAATTCGAGGTAATCCAACGCTGATCTTAGGTAATTATCGTCCATTTTGATCAACTCATTGTGAATTCTCTTAACGGAATTCCTCAACGGCTCTGATTGAAGTTCACATGATTTAGCTATTGGTGTGGCCGTGAACACCACATTTCCTAGGTAACCCGGTGGCAAGGGAGGGCAAAGCCTTGACCTACCGTCAGTGGCCACATGTAATTTGGTCAATTGATCATCTGCCAATCCACGTGCCTTGCTCGTGCATCGCCAAATATGGGCCGCGAGGATTTCATAAGTGCTGCCCTCGTTTTCGGACTTAGACTTAAGAAGTCCGACTTGTTCACTTGAGAATTTCAACATGGCCGTGGTACTAGACTTTGGGCCTGTGGACTCACCTTTTTTTGATGAGATGAGGGTAGGTGGGGGATGATACTCAACATGCTCGAAAGAAGATGTTGGTGGGTCCCGTGCATGGAGGAGCGTCCGGTCGATGAATGGGGGGACTGCGACGGAGAGGCCACGGGCGATGTCCGACCACGTGTTGATGAAGTGGAGGGATGAGAGACCATCGGATAACGTGTGGAATACTCCACCACCAAGAGCGATTCCACCACACTTGAAACGAGTAACCTATAAATATTTTTTACACTATCAGTATATTAAATAAAAAAACTATATAGACATTAAAGTTGGAATACATCACTTACAATATTACTCTATTGACCAATTTGCTAAGGAAGGGTGACTTGTTGAACTTCAAAGTTTATCTATTTATTATTAATGCATTCACGTGCACACTTTCAGAAAAAAAGTACTCCCTCTGTCCCAATTTATATGACTTACTTTCCTTTTTAGTCAGTCCCAAAAAGAATGACACATTTCTATTTTAAGTAACAATTTGCCTATAAAATGTCTTTTTTACCCTTAATGAAATGATTTACAACCACACAAATTTCTATCATTCATTTTGGACCACAAGTTTTAAAAGTCTTTCCATTTTTCTTAAAGTTTGTGCCAAATCAAAGTACATCATATAAAAGTAACAATTTGCCTATAAAATGTCTTTTTTACCCTTAATGAAATGATTTACAACCACACAAATTTCTATCATTTATTTTGGACCACAAGTTTTAAAAGTCTTTCCATTTTTCTTAAAGTTTGTGTCAAATCAAAGTACATCATATAAAATGGGACGGAGGGAGTATGAGTTTTTTTAAAACAAGTATGGCCTACCAACTACACCAGTTGTTGTTAGAATTTATGATATTATTTCATTTTTAAAATTATGATATTCGAATCAATTTGCGTGACTTAGATTATTTCATCAGATACTTAATCAAATAATGGTTCTTGTTCTTTTAAGCTAAAAAAGAAATAGGTAAAGCAATTGTTAAAAGAGTAAGATAAGCACTAATTTATGGTTTGTTACATTCTTCCATCTCTTAATATTATTTAAAAAAATTATTCATACTAGAATTTTTTAGATTATTTTTTCTCTTCCTATATTAATTAATGTACCTAACTATCAAAAAATTTCTATTGTTCTCCTAAATTAATTAAATATGTAATTCAGCTTGATGTGACAATGGTTAGATCAATATTTTAAAACGTATCTAACTTTATAATTTAAAGTTGTACTTTTCGTATAATTTTAAATATTTATATTTTAATATAGTAGATAAATTAATTTGATTTAATTTAAAATTGAGTCAACTTAATTTGAAAAAGTATAACAACTAATTTTTGAATGAATAAAGTACTAGTTTAGGTAGGTTTTTGGAAGATAAACCATCTTGATAAATTGATAGCTGTCAAGAATTAAATATTACTATTATTGGATCTAGGCACTCTGAATATAAAATACTCCTTTCGTTCCATTTTATATGTCACTTTTTTACTTTGCACTTACATTAAGAAATGATGTAACTTTACCCTTCTACTCTTATTTAATGTTTTCTTAAGTCAACTTTATTAATAAATGACAAGATTAATTAACTATTTTATGAAGGGTATAATAGGCAAAATATGGTAATTTATGCATAAATTTTATAAAATGACAAGTATTGTGGTCCATCAACTTAATTTGAAAAAGTATAACAACTAATTTTTGAATGAATAAAGTACTAGTTTAGGTAGGTTTTTGGAAGATAAACCATCTTGATAAATTGATAGCTGTCAAGAATTAAATATTACTATTATTGGATCTAGGCACTCTGAATATAAAATACTCCTTTCGTTCCATTTTATATGTCACTTTTTTACTTTGCACTTACATTAAGAAATGATGTAACTTTACCCTTCTACTCTTATTTAATGTTTTCTTAAGTCAACTTTATTAATAAATGACAAGATTAATTAACTATTTTATGAAGGGTATAATAGGCAAAATATGGTAATTTATGCATAAATTTTATAAAATAATAAGTATTGTGATCCAACTATTTATAGAAAAGGATAACATATAAAATGGACGGAGAGAGTACTGTTCAATCTAATTATAATAGTATTTTCTTCTTTTTTTTTTTGTTAATTTCTCAAAGTGATATGTGTTAATACTGATTTATTTTTAAAAAATTAGGCACGTGTCATTTTTTCTACCTCTTTCGATTTCGACTTTTTTAAAAAGAAGTTAAACCGACTTGCCCTAAAATTAAATTATTGTCTAACTTTTTTAGTTGAATAAGAAGAAAATATAGGTCCCCATATTTCCTCTTCATTTTAAGTAAAATTTCTAGTGAAATGCATTTTTTTTCCCTAGATCATTAAATTTTATATACAATAATGGTATAATTTTTTTTAAAAAAATATAACTACAAATAGTGATGGATTTTAAATTCAAACTACATAAGATTAAATTCGATTTTCTACCACAACTCAACTGATTTAATCAATTGAAAATTCTTATTTATAAATTAAAAAATTAACCTATCCTTCGAGATTTGAATTCAAGCTCTTTAGTTCAAATGAATTTTATCTTACAATATCCACCCCTTCTACAAGTAGCTAAATATCCTTAATAAATAAAATTAATAACCTAGAAAATAAAACAAACAATCATAAACAACATGTAAAAACATAATAATACTAATCTTAAAAAAAGATCTTTATACTATCAACACACATAAATATATAAATAAAGTAATATAATAATAGCATAAAAAATCTTTTACCTAAAAAATAACTACTTAGTATAATAACATGATCTTTATACTATCAAAACATATAAACATACATATAATGAAGATAAAAAAATCCTCTAACTTAAAATATACACTAAAAACGAATCTTTATATTATCAACGCATATGAAAATTCATTTTACTTGAAAGATGACATGTATAAATAAACACTACAAAAATCTAAATACTATCAACACATACACACAAACATATAAATAAAGTATTGTAATACTGATAACGTAAAAATTCTTTTTACCTGAAATATAGCGAGTGGAAAGGTTGAGATATCTCCAGAAGTTTCAACACTAGGAATGAGTTTCTTAAGTTCCAAACATGGTGTAAAATCACCAAAATCATCAATACATGAATCACTTTCAGCCTCAACAAATAAAACACCTTCACCATTACAATTAACTTCAATTCTACCTTGTTCATCCCTAGCTAATCTTCCAGCCATTGGGTAAAATGAAACTAAAACATTACTTAATGCTTCTTTCATAACTTTATTATCAAAGAAACTTGAAGATCCATTTGGTTTATAAAAATAAACAGTCAAAAGATGAATTCTTCCAACAATTAAATCCAGATTAGAACTCCAAATTCTCTTTGTTGGTGTTGGTTTTGATGGTTTCACTAGTGTTGATTCTTTGATATTAATTTTCATCATTTTTTCACTTCCCATTTTTTTTCCAAAAAAGGAAAAAAATTAGGTTAAGGAGAGAAAAGGGTGTTTAAAAATATAAAATATATATATTTTTGGAATATTCTTGATGTGTAAAATGTGAATGAAGGAAGAAAGAGCTAAAGAGATAAGGAAGATGGAAGAGTAATTGTTGTGGTACAAGAAATATAGTGTGTTTGGGAATCATTATTTATAGCCTAAAAACAAGTATAGGGTATTATCAACCATACTATTTTATTGGAACCAATAATAATCAAGAAGGTGTAATAATCTAGAAGGTGCAAGTTGCTTTTATTGGTACCCAAAGTTCGGAATCTCGATCGAAGCTTCGACTAAATTTAAATTGCGTACTATAGGGCTCATTGGAGGGTACTCCTCCTAATAGGCTTTTTCGATCGAACTCAAAATCTTTAAGGATGAAGCAATTTCACAACTATACGATAATTCAGGTTGATCTGCAAGTTATTGTTAAGTTGGCCATAGTTTAATTTTATTCTTATAGTGTTGTATTTTCATCATTAACTTCTTTTATTATCATTATTATTATTATTTATTCAGTGTGGCCAGTTATATTTTCTTGAGTTGATGATCTATTAAAAATATAATTTTTCTATCTTCATAAAACAGGAATAAAATTATATATATATAATTTTTTTTAAAAAAACTTTATTTGTCAAAGTTACACTGATATATTCAGTAGTGGTCGAATTTAAAGTCTCTAACAACCTTTGTTGGTTATGATGGCCCTTACTTGCCAAATTCTGTGAAGCTTCTTTGCTTTTTATTTTATTTTATTTTATTATATTGTACTTGAAACTTATTAGTCCGACTCTTTTTTATTGTTATATTTTTCAGAAATAAATTGAGTTTTTTAAAAATATAAATACCATTTTTTTAAACATCGCTTTGGCCATGAATTTATTATATTAAACAAAATTATATTATCGACGTAATTTGACTTTAACAATTATAAACAGCTATTGATTGCTATATTTTAAGTAATTTATTATTATAAACTGTTATTTTCAAATAGATATAAAAGTTAAAAAACTTATTCACGTTTCTTTGTGGACAATTAGTATTTTCTTTGGAGTTCAATTTGGTGAAAGAAAAGGATAAATCAGTAAAATTGACTTCCGAAAAAAAGAGGTCAGTAAATTTGAGAAAGATGCCCTTTTCCTAAAAAAAAAAAATTAATTAATTAGTTTGTCAGTATTTATTTATTTTATATTTATGTGAAAGGAAATATGGTTAAAATTCCAATACACAAAAAATAATAATGTAAAATTGACACCATTTGAATTTTTAATTTGTTGGAAGTAGCTGGACCAAGAGTTTGTATGGTTCTTATGAAATAGTTGGAAGTTTTCTTTACAGTTCCATATTAAAGAGAGCATTAAATAATCTACTTACTCCTTAAATTAAAAACCCACAATTTATTCTTTTATTCTCTCTCTCCCCCCCCCCCCCCCCCCCCCCCCCCCCCCCTTTTTTTTGGCGTTACAAGAGCGATTCAAATTTTAAGAGTAGAGTTGCGAGGTGTTATAGAATGATACGGGTTTTAGCTTAGAAATTTTTTGGGTGTTACACCCTCCCTCCCCCCTCTTTTTTTTTTTCCCCCCCCCCCCCCCCCCCCTCCCTAATTATATATTTTTGGGGCCATATAAAACCTATAGTCAACTAGATCTAGTTACTTTTTCCATTTTCATACTAGTCGTCTAGTACTTTTCTTTTATATGTCTTTTAAAAAATTATAAATAAGAAAAATAAATTTACTAATTTATCTTTGAATTTTTTAAAACTTTACAAATTTGTTCAATTTTCAAGAAGAATTATCTGAAAAAGTAAAAAGGAAAAATAATAATTAATTTTCTCTTAATATTGTAAATTGACAAGTAATTTATACAACTATTATCCGACGGAGGAATATACTCCTTTCGTCTCAAAAAATGATTGTCATGTTTTTTGTCACGCTCCGAATTTATACCATGGATGTGGCCGACACTTGAGAACCATTGCTGATTCTCAAGCGAACCTTTGGTCTGGCTGACTACTTAGCGGAAGACTAACTCAAGCAAATTTAATCTGTAACCAAAATTTAAATTTGAAAGTCTCAAAACTTCTCAAAACTCAAGCTATCTCAAAATAGTATACTCGAAACAATCTGAAAATAATGATAGTTTGTCAAAATAGTTCAATGGAAATATTGATTGAAACTCAACACTAACTATCTATGAAGCCTCTATAGTTCAACATGAATGTCGGGACAAGACCCACTACACCTCAAAACTACTAAATTGAGAGACAAGAGTGGAGTCCTCTAGAATGCAAGGAAGGCTCACCAAAACTAGCAAGAAGTGCAAAGTGATCTTAACGGAGCGTCTGTTGATGATCCTGAATATCGATATCTGGATCATAGAAAGATGCATGTCGAATGACCATCAGTATATTGAATGTACGAGTATGTAATATAGCCAAAGTAAAATAGTTGAAAGAAAAGACTGTAATAGACAAAGATATACTCAAACTGAATGTAAAGAAATATAGGAAGTAAATCATTTAAAACTTTACAAGTACTTACTCATCTCTGAAACTCAACATAATAAGTGATATAGTAAAAATACACTTTAACTCTATTTGAAAGATTCTCTAACCGACAACCATCATTATGAGCTAGGTGATGATACAACTTCTTGCCCCTGCTACCAGAAATGTCCTATATCATGTCGGGGTATAGAACCTCTCGACTAAGTGGATCTACTAATTAGCAATAAAGATTCATCTAAAAAGTATGATCATTTATCCATGTTGGCAGACATGGTTTATGAAGATTTTGAGTTGTTTAACTCATCCGATATCGATGCTCAATACTACTCCCAATAATATACTCTTCTTCAAATGTATAAAACCTACTCTTTCTCTGTTTTGAGGTAATTACTCAAAATAACCTCTTAAAAGAGGTAACTGCTCTGAAATTTCTCTGAACTCATAAACTCGTTTTTGAAATCAAAGTTTCTCTCTACTCAATGTAAATATGAATCAAATGATACATTTGGGTATACTTAGTTCCCATATCCTCTTTCTCAATCATGTATAAAATCCTTCTCAAAACTCATCTTTGTTTTCTCAGAAAATTAGTTTAAGATCATTGTTTGGTTTAAAAGAATTCTCAATAATAACTCAATAAATGCTCCATTATAACTCAACAATAGGGTTCATGCTGAAAAATAGACATTAACAATCAACTCAAGAATCTCAATGCAAGATATAGCAACTCAATAATAAGGAAATAGAATTCAGAATTCATTAACGAAATTCATCTCAAGAATTATCAAAACTAAGGATGAAACCCTAGATTATTCTTAACGGTTAAGTCAATAACGATCAATAACCGATAAGCCAATATCTTAATGGTTGTTAACGGTTTAACATGTCTACAAACCGATAACCGATAAACTCCAAAACTGAGCCAATCGATATACAACCCTATAAACAAATTTATAGTGTTCGAAAAAAGTTTTTAAAAGATAAATTAGTAAGATCGTCTTTCTTATTTATGATTTCATAAGGGATATGTAAAGGAAAAATGGACGATTCATATATGATAAAAGGAGTACTATTTTTCTTGATTTATCTTTTCCAACCTAATTAATGTTGCTTCTCTTAGTATGGAAAAGACGTAGTCCTTACAAAATCCTATATTAAAGCTCATTTTGTATTTTTCAACATATATAGTTCCATTATTTGACTTGGACTTGGCTACTTAGTAACAAAAAAATAAGATTTGTATGACTCTATTCTAAAATGTGATTAGTTAATGTTTTAGTGATCTAATTGATGATGTAACTATATAATTATTCTAAATAGTTACATATTTTTAATAATAGTTTGGTAGAATTGAGTCACGGATATCTAATATAATTATATCTAACTTTTTCATTTTTTTTCATAACAAAATCTATGATAAAAAATAGACCACAAACTTTTTTGCATCATATACAAAAATGATAATAATTTTTCAATATGCTCAATTGTTAGTCGATAGAATTATTAGATAACAAGTACTCCATGAAAATAATCTACTTGTATAGTATTAACATTAAGAATACATTTGAAATAGTTTGTTAACGGAAATAAATAAGAGTTATATATGCATTATCAAAGAATGTGGTGCAGTAAATGTATTGTTTCTCTCTTAACCAAAGTCTAAATATGAAAAATTTCAACACTTGTTTCTTAATGAGACTCTATGTGACACAAATTAATCGGACTCCAATAAAATATTTGACACCAATAAAATAAAGAATTATATATGTGTGAGATGATTACATGATATTAATATAAATTGTTGTGGGATATGTTTGAACTCTTAAAATGAAAAAATTGGTTGCCTTATTGTCTCGTACCTTATAAATTTAAATGGATCGAATTTTAATATAAATATTATATATATATATATATATATAATAAACGTGGTGGTTGTTATAAA
>NW_006238973.1:1388601-1389032 GCF_000226075.1 Solanum tuberosum | reverse complement strand
AAATGAAGAGATCTCGATAAGTTATGTTGTATTGGAATCGATATCAAATGACCGTCGATGGTATCTTTGATATGAAGTAGCATTCAATGCTATAAATGGTTATGAGGATCTTAAATTTGAATCTGTCATATAGTGTTGACAGATAAATGATTGGCACTATTCAAGTATATTTTGTTTCACTTAGAAAAGTGATGTTTTTGAACTTATAGTTCATAGATCAAAATATATGTCAGTGGGGTACAAATGAATCATTATATGAACGTATAACCGTAAGATAAAAAGTACGGTTTATGCCTCGGGGCATAAAGGGTTTTCGTACAAATCCTGACAATATTAAATGGAGATATATTCTCCAGTGGTGGATGCAATGTAACTTGTTTCAGTCTGGCAATAGATGAAATACTTGAATATGTATAATGAATGATTATTAT
>NW_006238973.1:1388388-1388576 GCF_000226075.1 Solanum tuberosum | reverse complement strand
TGAAGGATTTAAAAAGTCTTAAAGTAATTCCATTGAGTACCCAATGGTTTTGAGACTGCTTAACACAGAGAAAGAATCTTTTTGATCTCATGAAAATGATTTAAAATGTCATGTATTAGTGCAATTGGTGCACTTATAAATTGTTGGTTATGCAAATGCTAGAAGATTATTTGATATACATAACGAAA
>NW_006238973.1:1387224-1388281 GCF_000226075.1 Solanum tuberosum | reverse complement strand
AAGTGATTCAACGCATAGGAGATGTGTGATTTTCTTTGAGAAGAAAAGACGAGCAACGTATAAAATTGAAATGATCAATCTCTGAGTTAGAAATGATTTGATTATGTAGATGCAAAATATTTATTTGATCTGCATAAAGCTCGATCGCAAATGAGCTATTTGTTTACATATGGAGGTACAACAATATCTTGGCATTCAAAGAATCAAACATTGGTATCGACTTATTCAAATCATACAGAAAGAATATTGATCTATGAAGTAAGTCGGGAGTGTGTATGGTTGGAATCATGATCTATCATATTCAGAAAATATGTGATTTTCCTTTGGCAAAGGATATTCTAACCACCATATACGGAAATAATATATAGCTCAATTGAAGGGAGGATACAATCAAAGGAGGTCGGACAAAACATATTTCACCAAAAGTAATTTTTACACACGATCTTCAACAAAATGGTGAGATAGAAGTTCAAAGACTCATTCAAGTGATAATCTTGTAAACTTATTCACTAAGGATTGCCAACATCAATATTTGAGAAGTTGTGATATAAGATTGGAATGCATCGTCTCTGAGATATCAAGTAAAGTTTTTATCAGGGGGAGAAAAATACGCATTGTACTCTTTTCCTTAACCATGGTTTTATCCCAATTGGGTTTTCCTGGTAAGGTTTTTAACGAGGCAACATTCAAAGCGTATTAAAAAATATGTGTACTCTTTTTCCTTCACTAGGATTTTTATTCCAGGGGTTTTTTCCTAGTAAGGTTTTAACGAGGAAAATTATCTATGGACATCCAAGGGGGAGTGTTATAAAATATTATAGTGTGGATGTCCACTACACCAAGAAGTTACTCTCACCCATTATCTCCATTACTTTCCTCCATTATGAAGATAACCATAACCTCCAACTTTATAACACTATTATTCTTGTAACCTTTCACTTCCATAACCTCCTCCATTATATTCATGTTAATGTCATGTTTATGACTAACCTTTTGTATGCCTCTATGTTACACTATAAATAGAGGCATAAGGGTTCATATTGTACACACTTGAAGA
>NW_006238973.1:1382656-1386738 GCF_000226075.1 Solanum tuberosum | reverse complement strand
TCCATTACTTTCCTCCATTATGAAGATAACCATAACCTCCATAACCTCCACCTTTATAACCATTATTCTTGTAACCTTTCACTTCCATAACCTCCCCATTATATTCATGTTAATGTCATGTTTATGACTAACCTTTTGTATGCCTCTATGTTACACTATAAATAGAGGCATAAGGGTTCATATTGTGGAGACTTGAAGATTTGGTGAACACTTGAATACTATGAAGAA
The DNA here is from genome assembly GCF_000226075.1 of Solanum tuberosum. Classification (NCBI taxonomy): domain Eukaryota; kingdom Viridiplantae; phylum Streptophyta; class Magnoliopsida; order Solanales; family Solanaceae; genus Solanum; species Solanum tuberosum. Next base: position 1,386,510 of record NW_006238973.1, on the reverse strand, counting down.
TAAGAAAAGCTCTCATCTCTTGTTTTCCTATTTCTATTGCTATCATCTTTTATATTTCTTGTCTTGTTTTACTTTAGTTTTACAACAGCGGTCCCAAAAACTCTGTCATAAATTGATATGTTGTATTTAGGATGATAATGTGTGAAAGTAATGACAAAAGAAAAAAAAGACAATATGTGGAAGTGATGGAGTCCAACTCAATTTTATTTTATTTCTTAAAAAATATTCTTATTTTTGTATTGGAAAAAACCAACACCTACCCGCTCAAAATATTAAAAAAAAATAAAAATCAATACCTACCACCTCAAAATATTTATCATATGTTTTATTTATAATATTTTTAAAATATATATATATATATTTTTTTTATTTGTTGACTTGATATATGTTTTAATAAATAATAAATAAAATGGTGATTTTATTATATCACTTTTATTTATTACATAAGTTATCTAAATATTAGAGAATCAATACTTAATAACAAGGATAAAATAAACATAAAATGATAGATTAATGCATAATTTTTTAAATTTGACAAATAAAGTTCGATAATTATTTTTATTATATTGGACAAGTAAAGATGGACAAAGATAATATTAATTAGGAGGAAAGTTTGACTATCCTACTAGTATTTATGTCTTACGATATAATTCATTTGCATTGCATATTTAATTATTATAATTGATGTGTTTGTAATATTCAAAAATAATAGTTATTAAGGATAAAATAGAAATAAAATATCTTATATTTCTATAATAATAAGTTATTTTGAGATGTGAATTTAGTACGATGACGACACTTTTTTTTAAGCGGAGGAAGCAATAAGCCAATAATACTATCCATGTTATGTCTGAATATCAAGAGTTAAACTTTTAGTTTTGATCGTAAATTCAAATTAAAGATCTTTAAGTTTATAAAATAAAATTTGCGTATTTCAAAATTACGTAAAAATAATAAGTCATGATAGCTAACAGTTCAAAATAAGTAAAAGAGTTGTATTTGTCTCTCTATTATAAAAAACGATTTAAACTTACCTTCTTTTATACTATCGATTCATATATTATATTATCAATCTATATATATCCTTAACATTATAAAAATAATTTAAATTTATCATTTGTTTACTAATCGCATTTATTTTAATCAAAATGACATGTCAACTCATGATCATAATTCATACCAAATTCTTCTTCCATCACTATCCAATAATCTTTTAAATATTATTAATATATAGGCAAAAAAAAAAAGCTTCTAGAAGAAAAAACTTCTAGAATAAAAAAAAAATCTTCTCCTTTTCCTTAATACTAAATTTATTTATTTATTGTAGAATTTTCTTTGTACTTTTTTTGGTTCTAGAAATAAATTACAGTTTATTGCTGAACGACTTTTATGCACGTTTCCCCATAGCCAGCCTCTATTATTGTCCCAAAAATGGTCCCCAAACACCAAAATGTATTGAACCATGTAGATCTCGATTCAATAAAATCGATGGTCCCAAATTAAAATAATTTATATATAAATATATCATAAAAATAATTTTATTGATTACGTTAAGACTTTCTTTCACTTTCTGTAATAATCTTACGTCAATTTCTGACTCTATCACTATTAATATGTCTGAGTGAAGATGTAGATATGTAATGAAATATACACCGACCCTTTCAATTGATGCAAATCGACTCAATATAATTAGTGGCCTCAAATTAAAATATTTTTATATGATCATATCATGATAACGATTTTATCAATTTCGTTAAGGCTTTCTTTTATTATTTGTAATAGTCTTACATTAATTTCAGGCTTAATTACTACTATCTTTGAGACAAGATGTAAGGTATGTAAAGATAAAATGAAATATGTACTGATCTTTTGAATCGATGTAGATCGACTCAATAAAATTAGTGATTTTAAATTGAAATAATTTGTATATGATCGTATCATGATGATAATTTTATCAATTATGATAAAATAAAATTCACCATTTATAATAATTTTACGTTAATTTGAGACAAGATGTAGGCATGTAAAAATAAACCAAATATGTTTTGTCATGTATCTCATAGTACTATGTTAGCTATACTCTTCTTAATATGTGTCTACTTATTATTGGGTGTTGTCTCTTTTTCATCATAATAATGTTGTTATGTTCTACTACAGCTGGATATCACAATTTTATATTAGGATCTTGCTATATATATCAATTTAATAAAAAAAAAATTAATGCGCAACATAATTTCTTAATTTATCGGTAAATTTTATCTAAATATTTAAATAATAATTTATTTTAAATAAATATTGGACACATGATAAGTGTTCCTATTTGCTGCTTTCAACTCAATTTTTTTAAAAAATATGCTTATTTCTCAAGCGTTTATGAAGTAATACTCAAATTAATCATAATAAATATGTTATGTTTTTTAATTATACACATCAACTTTAATTAGAATAAATTTGGTGTTTCACAGCTTACAGAGGATAATCAGTGATAAAACTCTCTTAAATAACAAATTATGTAGTCATTTCATACAAAAATATTATGAGAAGTCTATTTCTAGTATAGCAATAAATAAAAGAGTCAAATAAAATAAAATGATGAGAACTATTTTATTTTTTTGTAAAAATGAACAATTAAAGTTTTGAATTTCTTACACAATCATAATTTATGGCAACTACCAATGCTCTTGATAAAACATGATGATTATTGATCATTAATCACTGTTTCTTTAATTATAGCATTTAATTTATAAGGCTATACCACATTCTTTAAATTCTAATTAGATCATCCTTATATATTATTCTCTTCATTTAATTTATTTATTTTTAAAAAAATTAAGTGTCACTTTAGCCCAAAAAAAAAACATATTCTAAAATAAGAGTCACTTTAGGAATTTAAAAAAATTAAAAAATAATTTGTAACTATACATTTATATCTAAGGTAGAAACATTTCAATCCACTAGTAATATTATTTGCTCTAAATTTATGTTCGCACAACTTTAAAACACATTCTTAATTACATATTGATATAAAATTTGTTTAACATATCACAAATAGTCGTTCTTAAAAATTTAATGTTCATACTAAATTTTTTACCATCGTGATTCTATATCAATAAATGTGAGAAGTAAATTTGAACTCTTTATATGGTAATAGACCGCCATCACCTTTAAAAATTAAATGAATTATGCACGATATAAACACAAATCAATCTAAACTTTAATATAAATATCAAACATTACATTAAAAATATATATATATCACATGCTTTGAAGGGCAATTTTATGCCCTTTTCGTAATGGGCCATGCATAAATAAATGGAATCCAATTTTGATTAAAATATGTACGATGACATTGACATATCAATAATTTTATTTTCATTTAACGAAGGAACTCAATATAATGATCTTGTAACTTCGAAAGCAAGGTACTTTTTTATTTGTAGAGTAAGAAAGCAACACATAAACAAAATATCGATTATTTATTGAGAACATATATAATATTGAATTATTATTTAGAAATTATGGATGAACTATAGCTACAATCAATCAATTTTTAGTAAATTTTGTCCATCAAAAAATTGAGATTTTCAACTAGAAATTCCTCAGAAAAAAATTATATTATAATTGACTCACTTTTAATAGTGAACATATTTAGAGGAATGAAAGTGGAGTTATGAAACAAATATTATTTGGGTATAATTTTTAAAATTTATTTGATTATTTAAAAAAATAGTTTTCCTATAAGCATTCATATTTGAAGTTATCATCTCAATTCATTTGGGTTCGATACTTCGATGAGTTAAAATTATTGATACGATTAATTTAAATTCACGTTCTCTCATACGTGATGTTAATAT
>NW_006238973.1:1364493-1381856 GCF_000226075.1 Solanum tuberosum | reverse complement strand
ATATATATATATATGATCATGAATCTTTGATAATAGTTGGATACCGTGTCATTGTGACCATACTAAAAACAACTTTCCAGAAAAGAACAAAAACTTCCAACTTGACATTTATTCACGGTTCACATTGTTGATTCCAATTTATTTCAACTTATATAATAATTCAATAAAATTTGGCTCCTAGCTAATATTTTCGATATTATATGTTGAAAATTTCTTATCAAAGCGTTAAATATTGACGAGGCGTCCATAAGAAATTAACAATTTTCTAGAAGTGATTTTTGTTAAAATCTTAGTATCGCTATCCGAAATGAGATGTTCATAAAAATTTAGCAATTTTCTAGTGGTGCGATTTTCGTTTAAATCTTATAAAAAATATTATTTTAAAACAGTAAAAATTTGAAATTCCAATGTAATAAACCGAATGTATAGTGATAGAATTTCAAATTTAAATTCATAATATTCAAATTCTTGATTTGCACGTAATGTATTGTCAATTGAATTCATAATATTTAAATTTTCGATTTTGTACAATGTATTGTCAAATCCTAGAAATTTCCTTTTTGAAAAAAATATAAATTATGAAAAAAACAAAACAAAAGTTTCAACTTGAGATTCAAACACTTTTTTACCTAAAGACCAAAAAGTACGTGATGATTCCTTTGTTTTGTTTGTAACTAGTTACATATTTATTGATCGATAAAAAATAATCATGTTGACTAATAAATTAAGATTTGCACATTGTGAGATCTACTTTATGAGGAGATGCTTTCAACATAATCTTTTTTTAATTCTCAAATATACGAGTAATTAATCATCTCACCACAATCGATATTGATAAATTTTTATAAGAATATATTATTACTCATTTGTGATGCAATGTGGCGACTATCACTAATCCAATCCCTTATTTTAATTAAACAACATAATAAGTTGTTAAATCCCTTCTTTGCTTTAATTTTCTAGTCAAACAAATAACTAAAAAGCATCTAACAAGTAACTAACACCCCATGATCCCGGCATAAATAAAGGTAGATTAATTTAATGTCTATAATTCAAGCATATTTAAATATAATCACTAATTTAAATGATGGTAAGTAATTATTAAGAGTCGATGCCGATTTGATAAACCTCGATTGATATTTAATTTTAAAAGCGGAAGTTAAAAGTTTTCGTTAAAAATATTTAAAAATTAATATATACGTACCGAAAATCCTTATTAATGTATATGGATGGCTACATTATTACTCAATTTCGTAATGTAATAAACTCGATTGAGCTCGATTCGACGCTCAAACCTATGCATAATAACGACACAAAATATACATTTTGACCGTTCATAATTTATTAGTACATTTTTCTGCAGCGTAATTGACTCCAAATTTGTCGGTAGATTTTTTATTTTATTTTATGAAATAGGAACAAGAAATATTTAATAATTTTAAGGCAGCTGTCACTCTAAAAAAATAAATATGAAGGAATCTTCCAAGTAATTATATACTATATTTTTCCCTCAAAAGGGAATCTTTAATATTATATTTCTAGAAACAAGAAGAGGAGGATGACCAAGGGCAAATTCGTAAATAAGCAAAATGTACAGCTTAATAGCAATTGTACTTCGTACATGGGAAGTACTGAAATTCAAAAAAAACCACCCAAATTGTAGCATATTCTTGAGGCCACATGGCTATCCACACATTGGAAGGAGTAAAACAAAGTAATCACATGGACTTCTATAAATGTAGGGCCCATTATTGTCTTCAAAGTTAATAACATTCAAAAATCATAGAGTACCTTTTTTTCTTTTTCTTAAAGTAGTGTAACATCCAATCTACTCAATTGTTGTATTTCGTTATTCCTTCTCAAATTCATGAATAATTTATATTCAACATATTTACGAAAAACAATTAATTTCATATAAAAGGCTATTATATATATAAATATATACACTAGACACAACATTCCGTATTAGCAAAAACATAACATAATATATATATATATTTCTATTATAGAGAAATGTGATTAAGAGGACGACCAACGGTAGTTCTGTAAATTAACAAAAAATTCAGCTTTAAGAAGTTGTACAATATGCAGAAAAAATGTTAAATTTCTGAAAAAAATCATTCATGTGGTTTTCACCCATTGAAAAAGTTGAAAATATCTTGTGTACCGTCTAAAAATGTGGGCCCACGTCTGTCTTCAAATGGTTGTCAGCAGTCACCCTTGTCATAAGAGTTTTTCTCAAAAATTAACATTTAATATCATATATATTTTCTGTGAGTTGCTACTCGTTCCCTTTAATTCATAATATAACTAACAATTCCTCCAAATTTATAATCAAGTTTGTAAATCTTGATGTCAATCAAGATTTCAACTATCATATTTTTCAAGTTTCAAGTCTAGGGTTAAGTCCCAATATCATAATTCGAATGATATTTACATAATACCATGCTTCTAATATTTAACTACTTCAATATATTCATAATATGATAACTAAAGAAAATCTCAAACAACGGAGCCACATTAAAATGTCGGTGGTGTCAATTTATGTTTAACAATATACAAAACTTATGCCTTCTTTGAAATAGTAATCATTAGCACCTCATTAATTAACAATCGAGGACAATACTTTCTCTTCCCCCCTACCTCACATGAATGCCCCACTAAAACTTGTATCGCTTAAACTTGCATCACTTGGTTGTGTCCAATCTAACCTGTCACTCGGATAGGGTGGTAAGGTTTTTGAGCCCATTTAAAAAGTTAGAGGTTCATAGGCCCATCACAAATCAAAAGATGAGGCCCAACTAATTTGGGTGTATATTGACCAATACCAGAAATATTTGTTGGCACCAACTCAGTAACTTTGATCTAAATCTTGTATTCGTCTTAAATTGAACCTAGTAACTTAAAAAAACTAGAATCCTGAACCCATGAGATTCAAATTTTGACTCCGCCCTACTCTTCAAGTATTGTTTTAGGGAACATTAAATAAGCTTTGACTATGTACAAGTAACATATATACATCAAATTAGTCAAGTGCAAGAACAATATTTAGATAAAAAAGAATCAATCTTTGACAACAGTAAGCATAATTAGTAAGCTGATTAGTTGTCCTTGTTAGTCAGTTAGCTGAAGGATACAATTAGCGGGAAAGTTGGTCAAGTAACAGAATTAGTTAGATAATAGAATTGACTCAGATTTCACACTACAATTGCTTCTACCTAAATCTTCTTCTACTTTTCATCCTCTGTAGCCGTCAACTTGAGTCCAGCTCCCAAAACTTGGGCTACTCCCTGCATTTTGGCTAACAAGATACCACTTTCTTCTTGCGCGTTTTTTAGTTTGTTGAACTCTACTCCACTCCAATACACATTGTTCGAAAGAAAGATTGAGGTTGCCCATCTCCTGGATAGAAACATTGAGGTTGTCATTCCCCATATTCTTCTGTTCCTCTTGTACTCTTTGAGCAAACATTTCAACAATCACACAACACGAACGCACCTCAATGCATTGTAATGTATAAATGTTCTCTATTTCATGAGGCATATTCTCGATAGAGTAACAATGTTCTAGTACTAGATGTTCGAGGTTTGGAAAGTTTACTGAGCTAGCATCCCATACCACAAGCTCGAGAGAATCCAGTTTTAGGTACTTCAAGTTACTGAACACTTCTTCAGTCAGACTCCAAGTGCGTTGCTCAAATTCTACACACTTCAGTTTAAGAATCTCAAGATTGGGTAAGATAGAAAGAGTGGTCGTAAATCCACGTGAGAGAGAACACCTCTGCAGAACCAACTTCTTGAGACTTGACGGGATAAAATCCATGCTTGACAACTTGTGGTCACAAAGCTTCAACTTTTCGAGCTGCTTCAAGTAGCGAAGATTACTGAGGTAATAGGATGATGATGGCTGACTGCTACTACATTCTCCGCGTCCATGTATTGCCAATTTCTTGAGATTGGGAACATTAACGACGACTTCTCTTGTACAACTAGCAATATCCATAAAGCTTATTGTTTGTAGATTTGTTAAAACCTTAGAAATCCCATTGAAGCCAGCCGCGGGATTAGGTAAAAAACATCCTTTACCCAAACACACATGCCTTAAGTGTTCCATTTCCCATACAGTTTTAGGCAGATTCACACTTTGACTTGTATTCAAAATGAAGGTCTGTAAGTTCCACAGCCTTGAAATCAATTCAGGGCATTCGGGTTCATAAACTGCTAGCGCAAGATACCTTAAATGAACCAGCTGCAAAACTTGAGGCGGAAAACAATCAAAGGTAGTATGTAGTATGTGCAATACTCTCAACAGTTTATATAGTAAAGGACCATACAACTGTGGAGTAAAACCCTTCAGAGCTCTTGAGTGATTGGAAAGGAGTAGAGTTCGGGAGAGGGGAAGCAATGGCTTCCAAGGAACTTCAATAAAGTCAGCACCAAGGTAATTGAGACGACGACCACAGTGCAAAGCATCATCTGTGTAAAAGAGTCCAGGGAAACAACAGAAATTCTCCTTTTGAGCCTCTCTCAAGCCTAAGTCTTGCAGAAGATCATGGACAGCACAACTTTTGATTCGACCATTGGATTTCCTCTCTTTGACAATAACGAGACTACGGTTCACAAGATCTTCCAAACATTCTTCTGCATACTTTTCCAAGTTCTTTACCTTTCTGTTAGTCAAAAAACCCTCAGCAATCCATAACCTTACCAATAGCTGGACACGAATCTCGGTCTGTTCTAGAAAACCACACATATAAATGAAGCAAGCTTTCAAGTGATGTGGCAAGTTTCTGTAACTCAAAGCAAGTATATCTAAGCATTTCTCGTGCTCATCGGTAACAATTGAACCAACAGTTTTTGCAAAAGTGTTCCAACATATCCTAGTCCTTTCTATCTTAGATAGCTGGCCAGCAATAACGAGAATCGTTAGAGGTAGTCCTTGGCATTGTTCTGCAATCTTCTTCCCAATATCCTCTAATTCCAGATGGTCATGTTTACTTCCGAACACCTTATGACATAGAAGTTCCCAGCTTTCCTCCGAATCCAAGAATCTTAAGCAGTATGGAGGACTATTGGATTTAGCATGTAATGCTACATTCATAAGTCGGGTAGTTAGTAATATTCGGCTTCCATTCTTGTCATCTGAGAAACACCTTTTTATACGATCCCAATTCTCTGTAGTCCACACATCATCCAAGACGATGAGATACCGATTAAACCTTAACCTTTTATACAGCATTTCTGCCAATTGCTCACTATGTTTCTCATGAATCTCATCTGTAAACTCAACAATATCATCAAGTAGACCAATCAACAATCCTTTCACTTGACGATCTTTCACCGTGACCCAAGCACAAATACTAAAGTGATATTTGATGAGGGGATCATCATAAACCATTCTAGCAAGGGTGCTTTTGCCTATACCACCCATACCAACAAGAGAGACAACCTCCAACTTAGACGAGAAAGAGCAAAGCCGGGTTTTTATTTCCAACACATCGTCGTCTAGGCCAACCACAATGTCTTGTACTACTGGACTTTTTTCTGCTGAATTATCAAGCAAATAGCACTCAGATTCATTACTTTTTTTGTAACAAGACATTTGCTCATACATTTTCATCACTTCCAATTCAATCAAATTGATTTCGTCTACGATTTGGGACAAACATTCCTTGTTGCTATACACCCTATCATAACACTCTAATAGGTCCAAACCTTTCCAGCTAAATAAAACTAATTCCTCAACATAATCTTGTGCTCTATACGACACATCTCGAATCCGTCTCTCCAAATCTTCCACCATTTCAAGATCATTGCACTTATTTGTAGAATCCACAAGAAATCTCTGGAAAACACTAAGTTTTTCTGAAAGAAACTTACAATGTTCATCTTTATCAAGATTCAGATAAGGGTTAGGACTAAATATCTGATCAAGGGTCTCTAAACAGACAGTCACAGCAGCAAAGGCCATTCAACTAGGGGCAGAACTACAATAGAGGTTACGGTTCGGCCCCAACTCAGTAACTTTGATCCAAATCTTGAATTCGTCTTAAATTGAACCTAGTAACTTAAAAAAAACTAGAATCCCAAACCCATAAGATTCAAAATTTGACTCCGGCCTACTCTTCAAGTATTGTTTTAGGGAACATTAAATAAGGGAATTTTGTCTTCTTTGACTATGTACAAGTAACATATATACATTAAAAAAAATCAATCTTTGACACCATATACCAATATTATCATAACAAGAAGATGAATCAAGTGCAAGAACAGTAGAAAGATCTTACCCTTTTCTCAAGTGTGAGTAAATGAAGCAGAGGATAATGGAGAATAAGAAAAAAAACAAGATTCTTCTTTCAACTTATCTTTTAGTAAAGGGATAAGACGACTGATTTTCCAGATAGTCACTCGTGTTTGAAAAATTACTTAGAATATCACTTATGCTTGTTTTAGGATTATAATATCACCTTATGTTTGTTTTAGGACTACTACTAGGATACCAGGTCGCATTTTTTAATTTATTAATAATTTTTTTAATTCTTTAAATGATCGCTTGTTTAATGTATCTATAAGAGAACATTAATCCATTCTCTATGAAAATCTAGTTACTTCAATTTTATAGCGAAAATCTTTATCCTATGTTTCATTTATGAATATTTGTTGTTATACCCATACAAAAATTTAGGCTTACTGTCGAGGAAAAAATTAAAATAGTTCCTTGAAGTTGATGAAGAAGACAACAAATTTTAGTAACAAATTTTTTACCACCACCTTATAAACAAATTTGATCTTTAAAATATTATTTTTTTAGCATAATCGCTTCAAAAAAGTGTGTCATGATTTGCTATATTTCTTTTTACCGGATAATATGGGTTGTCTAAATTTTTTTAAAAAAAATGTTAATAATAAAAAAGGAATAATGTGACATGGCATCCCATTAGGAGAGAGATAATTTTTTTTTTTTGTCAAATATATTTTGAGGTAAATAGGTAAAGTTGAGTGATATTGTGGTCCTAAAACAAACATAAGTGATATTCCTAGGTAATTTCCCAAACATGGGTGACTATCTAGGGAAATTACTCGGGATAAGACACAAATGACCTAGATAAGTTTAGGTGTGTCTCTGAAATTTATACAATCAGAAATCGAATTATAAGATTCTAAATTTATACAACCAGGAAACCGAAAAGCAAAATTTCACAAAACTATAGTTACAAATTAAAAATAATCGAAACTCTAGCTATATTACATAATATACTCTAGTTGTTTGCCATTTCGCATAATTTTTCCTTAAGTAATTGGGCCAAAAATATTTACCTTAATAGTCTATGTAACATAAATTCATTGTTGACTGAACCTACAGATAAAGGAAAAATCAAAGGATGGTCAAAGATTATCTTAGGCCCATGCTCTAATCTAATCAAACATTAATTTTTTTAAGAACTAGAGAAGATGACAAGCAACAAGAAATTAAAATAAACATAAAAAGCTTATACTAGATTAATTTGATTATATTATATATAATAACCCTCACAACAATAATAATAAAATTAGTATAATCTCGCAAGTAGGGGGTCTGGGGAGGATAAAGTGCACACAAATCTTACTTATATCTTGAAAAGATAGAGAATTTTTTTCTCGATAAAACGATTAAAAAGAGACGGTAACAACAAGTAGAAACACTAACAAGATCATATATCATAAACTTTTATAGGTTCATAGTCTAGAGACGAATGGCTATTACAATAATAGCAATAAAATATTGTTGCAATGACAAACTAGCTTGTTTAAGATTCTTATTTTCATCTTTGTATCGAAGGCTCTTGTCACATAAACGCACTTCATCAATCGATTTAGTCATAAAATTGACTACTTGTCCGTAATTTTTGTCCTTATAATAGCCGATCGCATTTTCTGTACATACCTCTACATATGCATAATACGACGAACAAAAACGGAATAGTTCTCTCATTGCCGTGCTCGTCGCGTTATCATAGAGAAACTCCACCATAGTTGATGTTGATGTTATGAGGTCCGAAGTCATGTTGAACGCGATTGTGCCTAGGGTTTCAAGATCTGCAGTTTTGGAACGAGGGTCTGATCGTAAAAGTTTCTCACATAAAGAAGGAACGGGTGTCTTGATGCAAACATCGGTGACTAAATCTCCCTTCACAAGTGTAGATGTGAAGAGGATGGAGAAAAGAACATATGTAAAAAATGAGGTAGCCATTTAATTTCTTTTATTACTTTACTCACAAAATTATAACCAAATGTTATAATGGAGCTACCCCTATTTATATAATTTGAGCTACCCCTATTTCTATAATGAATTTAAGACAATCCTATCTTATACAAGTCTACTTTTATGTTATAGCCTTCATGCTCTTGATCTGACGGTCCTCATTCTCCAACTAGTCATTTTTTTTAAATTTTTTTAATTGATAAATTCAATAATATTTAATTAAGATTATCTTTAGTAAACTCATCAGTTATTGTATAATAAAATGCAGTCAAACATAAAGTAAGAAAATCATTATTAAGCGTTGATAAATAATTCAATCTATATATTGTTATAATAACACTACAAATACATTACGATACAAAATAATACATTATATAGCGATAATAAATAACATTCGAAATATGTGGTTCAACTTTCAAATACCATTTTTAGGGGAGAAAAAGGTCATATGCTCAATAAACAAACAAAATAAAATGAGTATATAAAAACTTAAAAGGGGCACAAGAGAGAAGCCAATCGTGTTTTCAACAACAACATACTCTATAAAATTACACAAGTTAGTTCTTAGGAGGATACTGTATACACACCGTTACTCCTATCTTATGAAATAGAGAAACTATTTTTGATAGACTCTCGACTAATCACACTGCTAATTCCAAAACTTAGAGAGTGAAGGCAATTAGAAGAGAAAATAACAAGGAAGACATTAAAATTGGCCTTTCATATTTGTAATTATTTGCTCCATTTTTTTTAGGTCCCTTTCTAAGAAGGTCTGGTCCACCATAAGCTCCTCTTCTTTGATGAACAATTTTATGAACATGTTTATCTTCATCCTTGTTGCTCTTTGTACTTGTTGAGTCAAGCATTAATGTATCATTTGCAACTACAAACAATTTCAAATAAAATATTTAAGTTATATACACTGTCAGTACGTATAATTGAACTTGTTACATAGTAGCTACGTTACGTATCATTTGTTCTAGATAGATGAAAATTGGAGACCAAAATTACTTACTCTTTTCCTTGTTTTCATTTTGCAAGATGAGTTCATTATCTGTGGATTTTGGGATGAAGGTGCAAGATGAGTATGGCAAAGTTTTCAAGAATATAATGAGGCAAAGCCATGAAACTAATACAAGAATTTTCATGGTGTTTATTGTTGTGAAATTTGTTTTATCTAAGAGTTAGGGAAGTGTTTTAGGGCTATTTATAATAATTTGTATTCAATTGTACAAAGAATCTTTAAAGATTGGCAAATAATATATCTAACGAACCAAAGTTGTGGTAGAGGTAAATGTTTCATCATCTTTAATCAGAAGTCTCGAATACGAGCCTTGGGTATGCAAACCTTTTATTAGGGGACACTTTATTTTTAATATGAAACTTTTCGACATATGAAATCAAGTTTAATCGAACTCTAATGTGAGTATCAAATGAGTGGAAAATCAAGAGAAAAAAAGTTCAAGTGCAGCCAATGTGCTAGTTTGGAGAAACACAATGTCTTGCTTTACGCGGTATAGACTTAATGTGTCGTATTTGTAGTTTCTTGTCCTTCGATTTCTGTTATTATCTATTGTTTCTTTGCTTTTGTTATCACAATATTTTGTCGTTGTTATCGTTCCATTTTTCGTATGTTAGGTACTGATTTCTCCATTATTTGTATGTCTGCTTTACATACTCTTGTAATTTATTTCTTTTTTTTTAAATTGCTTTGATATACGTTATTTGAGCTGAGAATCTTTTGAAAATAACCTCTTTATCTTCAGTTCTCCACAAAATAGGAAGAAAATATGTGAACACTCTATCCTCTCCGAAAGTCACCCGTGGGATTACATATTTGTTGGAACCAATTGGACTTTGAATTAAAATTTAGGGGCAGTTTTAATTTGAAAATGAAAAGTAGTGAAAATGAATAAAAATACCAAAAAAAGAAAACCCCAAGCCATAATACACATGTGTGGTGGAACTAAAAGCATAATATATGGAACCTTTTTTGTAGAATCTAATTCTCATTTTACAAATCAAATTGGCTTAGTCATAAAGATTGCTGGATCAAGATTTTTCTTTATAAAAAAAATTACTAGATATTTAAAGGAATTATCATATAGTAACTCATTATATTTCACTATATATAAATCTGTTTGACTAAATATAAAAAATTAAGAAGAAAAAAAACTTGAAATTTGTAAACATGTTATGATATTTGTACAGTAATTTTAAGATCATTTCGTCAAGTATAAAATAAAAAGTTTAAAATCAAATTGTTTTCAAATAAAGAAAATAATGTCACATAAAGGTATGTGTAAATGTTTTATCAACGAAGTAAATAAATTTTTTAATTTAATTCTAAGAATAAAGATTGTTTTGTCAATAAGATAAGGTCATGAAAAGGAAGGAATTGATTCCAAACAATCTTATAGAAAAAAGGAGATTTTAGATAGACAATGGAATAATTTAATGCACTATTTTTGCAAAACCTAGTGTTATATTTCAAATTAAATGCTTTTGCTTTATACCTTTTGTTTGCTCATATTTCAAAAGGAATTTTGGCAAATAAATTATTTCTTGTTTCACTCAATAAGAACCGTCAAGTGATTCTTGAAAGCTTTCAATACACTACTATAAACAATGAAAATTCTCAAGACAATATCGCGAATACCAATCTAATTATGTGACGTGTAATTAAGTCGTTAAACTCATTCCCACTATACCAAACCGATTCTCAATGACAAAAAGTAAAACGTTACATTTTAGCAGACAGATGAAAGCTAGGTCCCTACTACTCCTTCATTCTTACAATCCGCAGGAGTCAATAGAAAAGGCAAATCTCGTATGACACACCAGATCCGTCTCAGATAACTTGAGCAAGTGTGTCCAAGAGCAAAAATAATTTAACTTCTCAAGAATTCAGACTTTTATTAGACAGAACTGATACTGCATTTGAAACAACACAACAGACAAGTATAAGAGCAAGTATTTTCAGATGATCAAAGAACTAAAATAGGCTTAGGGAACCAGTTATTGGCACGTAAAACCAGTACATGATCACAAACCATACACCTTAGACGTGGAGCTAACTGAGGGTTCGTTGGATGTGTTAGCAAAATGACTAGTTTGGTTTAGCTCGTCAAGCTTGTAACAATTTTCAGAGGATCAAAATTGGCTTAGGGATCCAATTATTGGCGCGTAAATCCAGCAGATCACAAACCATAAGCCTTAGACGTTGAGCTAACTGAGGATTTGTTGAGAGTCTCTTCAAAGAGCCAAAGTAAAGATTGTTGATGTTCCTTGAATCTTGTCTCTCATCAACCACCTTTTTAATAACTGAAAAATGGCTTCAACGTTCTCTTCTGGCGGACAACATTTAGGCTTTTCCCCCAACAGTTCCTGTTAACAAAACCATTATATATAAAGAATAATCCATTTGGGGACCATATTTAGCTTAAAAAGCTCTCCAATAAGCCGTATATTGCCAAGAGTACGCGATTTGATAAACTTGATCTCCTTGTCCATACGTTCTGAATCCTGCTCATTTCTTCTCCAAGTAATTTGTAAGTACCTTCAATTGCCTCCTGACAGTTATTCCATAGAACACATTTGAACGTAGTCGATTCACCACCATGTTCATTAGAAAGAAATGAAGGCAGCATTTCATTTAGATCACAACACATCTCCAGTAGTCTACAATGATAAAAGAATAGTCATCAAGACACATATCATAAAGGAAGTTCCTATATATCAAATTTCTACCATATTAATACAAATACTCACATTGGTATCTACATGATATCGACAACCATTTTCACCAAACAGTTCAACTTCAACTTCTTGTTTGATTTTAAGAATATGATTGGAAATGTTAACCACCTAAAAAACATAAGGAAGACACATATTGTAATTGAATTGAATTGAATCTCAACAAACAAACAAAGACGTTATCGAGTAACAACAAATGTAAACAAACATCAAGAACACATACATATTTAACAAAGAGTCCAAGTAAAGAGAATTGATAATCAAAAACATAGTTGAAGATGAAATGCAAAATCCGAAACACAAAGCAGAATGATCAAGAATTTGACAGATGATATAAACAGTCTCCGGAATAATTTGTTCACTAGCAACATAGTAAAATCCTGCAGGTGTTAATCTTTACAAAAGACTTAAATAAATCACAATCACAACTCGCTAATATCCCTTTTGAGCATTTCTGAGATATAAATATAAAGAAAATGAAAGGTTTTGTTTCTGCCTTGAACTCTTAAATGAGTAGCATTTACTTCAAATTCACCTGGAAAAATGAAAAGGCAAACATTTCTCATATTCGTATGCTTCTACTCTCTCCGTTTTTGCCTTCACCTGTGCAAAAAGGAAAGAACATTAGATCATAAGAGTATTTTTAGGCATGAACAGATAACAACTCCAAGATAGAAACAATGATGTGTCACCTCATCCCTCCTACGGACCAAGTTACTTGGACGTAAATCCAGAACATCACAAACCATAAGCCTCAGCCGTGGACCCAACTGAGGATTTGTTGAAAGCTCCTTCAGCCGACTAAAGTACACATCGTTGATGCACCTTGATTTTTCGTTCTTATCAAGCTGCTCGCAGATGATGTTGAAGACCTGACAAATGGCTTCAACATTCTCCTCTTCTGGACAAATTTTGCGATCTTGTCCGAATAGCTCCTGTTAATAAAAAACCAGCAAAGACAATCATTTGTACAGTTCAAGGAATTAAAAGCCATCAATCAGCTTGGAACAAAAGGACTTGAGCAAAAGGTAAGCAATTAACAACCTGAACAATGTGATGAACAATATTTTCCAGGATAATTTGTTGCTTAAAAAGCTCACAAATAAGTCTAATATTCCCAAGATAGCGCAATTTGATCAACCATTCTTTGTCCTTACGTTCTGACTCCTGCTCAGGGGCTGTCATTTGCCTCGCCTCTTCTCGCAGTTTGTGAGCACCTTCAAATGCCTCCTGACAGTTATTCAACAGAATGCGCTTGAACGTAATCTCTTTGCCACCAGGTTCATCAGAGGGAAATGGAGGCAGCTTTTCATTGAGATCAGAACAGAGTTGGGCATACATTGAGGAAAATGTTGGTTCCAGTATAGCCTTGTCAAATATCAAGGAAACAACAACCTAGAGTGAAGATGAAAACACGTTAAATCTCCAAGGTGAACGATGGAAAATTTGAACCGAAAACAACAACAAAAAGATATGTATCTATGGGAGGACAAACCGTTAGAATGTCTGCACTAGTTATCCTGGATATTATCAGTTGATCTTTGAGGAGATCAAATCTCTTCTGAGTTGTCTGGTTAAGTATACTGCAAATCGATATTAGTTAGTTTCAAATAATAGAACTTCCAAATCAAGCAGTCCACGGGCACGTGACGACACATCATGTGAAGTTTTATACCGCAGTCTAAATAACAACGACATTGATAGACTTGATAGCTACTTCTAACATTTTCGCCTAACTTAAATTTTAACTAAGTTTTCTGATAATATATATGGAACAGCCATTCTCTGTTCCACAAGTGCATTCCAACACAGTTATCTGACTTGAAAACTGCAAAGCAAAATCAATATCACGCAATACGTGGAAAACCATTCAGGCTCGAATGGATGTAAAAACCACAACCTACACTCTTATAAGACTACAACAAAATTTCACTAAAACACCAAGCCAAAGTGGATTAACCCCACAATCCAAAGGACTTGCCCCTTTATAACAATCCTAGACTGTTGCTTCCTTTCAAGCTAACTTTAGTTTGAAACAACAAACTTCAAAAGTGTTTTGAAACTATTGCATTCACTAGAGTTGACACGAGAGAATCTGCTTCGACTTTTGAAACAAAGTTCTTTTAAGATTGAGAGGATTGAACCATAATCAAGCATGTATTTTTTGAATTAAATGGAAAACTGTTACAGAGTGGGAAAATACCTCATCACAGTCTTAAAGAAACGATTTTTGTCAGAAAAGTTGCTTTTTCGAGCCATTGAGAATGGCAGCTCAGTTTTGATTAATGTAGAAGCAGGTCCTCCCTGATTCACAAATAAAGGTTTCTGAGATCAAGAAGTACTGATGCATAGTTTCATGTCAATACACAATTATAGTCTTAAACTCGAGATAACAAAAAAGCACTTGCCACTACAAAAGAAAAAGTTTGAGAGATGCGAAGAAAAGGATGTATGTAGTCAAAACAATACAATAAGCATTAGATTAAAAACTACCCCTTGGTTGAAGATGAAAACACATACATATTTAACAAACAGTCCAAGTAAAGAGAGTTGATAATCAAAAACATAGTTGAAGATGAAATGCAAAATCCGAAACACGAAACAGAATGGTGGAATAAAGATGAAGAATTTGACAGCTGATATAAACAGACTCCGGAATAATTTGTTCATTAGCAACATATAGTAAATCCTGCAGGCGTTAATCTTTGCAAAAGACTTAAATAAAGCACAATCACAACTCTCTAATATCCCTTTTGAGCATTTCTGAGATATAAATATAAAGAAAATGAAAGGTTTTGTTTCTGCCTTGACCTCTTAAACATCAATGAATAGCACTTACTTCAAATTCACCTGGAAAAATGTAAAGGCAAACATTTCTCATATTTGTATGCTTCTACTCTCTCCGTTTCATATTACTTAGCACATGTTGACAACTTAATGTGAAGGCTATGGAAGGGGCAGAAGTGAGCATCTCACATTCCTATAGAGAAGCCAAACAGGTGGCTGACTTCCGGGCCAAATTAGCTTCATCGACTGGAAATGGTACCTTCTACTTCTCTTATCAACAGCTCCCGAAAGAAGCGAATGGGTACTCTTTCAACTAGTTAGGTGGCAACTACCTTGCATGAGAAGAAGATATGACAAATGTATTTTTTTTGCTTATTGAGTGGAAGGTTATAAGTTTGTTGCCTTCCCTTTTTTGATGTCCTAATTTCCACTAGAGGTTAGGTACATGCCCCCCTCTGTTTTTGTGTTACTTATGTTGGAAATTATAGACATGGTAGGGGTCAAGCCAAACCCCCCACACCTAATAGCTTTAAGCTGTGATGGTGATGGCTTAAATTTAAAAATAAAAAAAAAGTGCTGGTTTTTGCCTTCACCTGTGCAAAAAGGAAAGAACATTAGATCATAAGAGTATTTTTAGGCATGAACAGACAACAACTCCAAGATAGAAACAATGATGTGTCACCTCATCCCGCCTACGGACCAAGTTACTTGGACGTAAATCCAGCACATCACAGACCATAAGCCTCAGCCGTGGACCCAACTGAGGACTTGTTGAAAGCTCTTTCAACCGACAAAAGTAGATATCGTTGACGCGCCTTGATTCTTTATTCTTATCAAGCTGCTCGCAGATGATGTTGAAGACCTGACAAATGGCTTCAACATTCTCCTCTTCCGGACATTTTGTGGGATCTATTCCTAATAGCTCCTGTTAATAAAAAACCAACAAAGACAATCATTTGTACAGTTCAAGGAATTAAAAGCCATCAATCAGCTTGGAACAAAAGGACTTAAGCAAAAGGTAGGCAATTAACAACCTGAACAATGTGATGAACAATCTTTTCCGGGGTAATTTGTTGCTTAAAAAGCTCACAAATAAGCCTAATATTCCCAAGATAGCGCAATTTGATCAACCATTCTTTGTCCTTATGTTCTGACTCCTGCTCAGGGGCTGTCATTTGCCTCGCCTCTTCCCGCAGTTTGTGAGCACTTTCAAATACCTCCTGACAGTTATTTAATAGAACGCGCTTGAACGTGATCACTTTTCCACCAGGTTCATCAGAAGGAAATGAAGGCAGCTTTTCATTGAGATCAGAACAGAGTTGGGCATACATTGAGGAAAATGTTGGTTCCAGTATAGCCTTGTCAAATATCAAGGAAACAACACCCTAGAGTGAAGATGAAAACACTTTAAATCTCCAAGGCGAACCGATGGAAAATTTGAACCAAAAACAACAACAACAACAAAAAGATATGTATATATGGGAGGACAAACCTTTAGAGTGTCTGCACTAGTTATCCCGGATATTATCAGTTGATCTTTGAGGAGATCAAATCTCTTCTGAGTTGTCTGGTTAAGTATACTGCAAATCGATATTAGTTAGTTTCAAATAATAGAACTTCCAAATCAAGCAGTCAACGGGCACGGGATGACACATCATGTGAAGTTTTATACCGCATGCAGTCTAAATAACAACGACATTGATAGACTTGATAGCTATCTCTAACATTTTCGCGTAACTTAAATTTTAACTAAGTTTTCTGATAATATGGAACAGCCATTCTCTGTTCCACAAGTGAACTCCAACTCAGTTATCAGACTTAAAAACTGCAAAGCAAAATAAATATCACGCAATACGTGGAGGCTCGAATGGATGTAAAAACCACAACCTACACTCTTATAACAATCCTAGACTGTTGCAGCCCTTTCAAACAACAAACTTCAAAAGTGTTTTGAAGCTATTGCATTCACTAGAGTTGACAAAAGAGAGAATCTGCTTTGACTTTCGAAACAAAGTTCTTTTAAGATTGAACAACTGTTACAGAAGGGGAAAATACCTCATCACAGTCTTAAAGACACAATCTTTGTCAGAAAAGTTGCTTTTTCGAGCTGCTGGGAATGGCAATTCAGCTTTCATTAGTGTAGGATCAGGTACTCCCTGATTCACAAACAAAGGTTTCTGAGATCAAGAAGTGATACATATATATAGCTTCATATCATACACAATTGCTGAAAGATATAAATAAAAAGACATATCACACATCATTGTAAGCACTGTTAGAAAATTGGCATTTTTTCCAGCTTATTATTTTTACTGTTTTTTACTTATTTCAGTTTAGTGCTTCCTATTTTTAAGCTAGACTTAGTCAACTTTAGTTGCTCAACTTTCTGAAGTTAGTGGCCCCTTTAATGGCTGTTAGTGGCCCCTTTTATGGTTGTTAGTGGCTACTAGATAGGAAATGGTTAGGTTTTTCCTTGTATAAATTCAGATCTTATGCAAATTAATACAGAGTAGGAATTTCATAAGTTCACTCAATTTTTATTCTTCAAATCAGTTTCTTGAGTATTTTTGTTCTAACAG
>NW_006238973.1:1346342-1359196 GCF_000226075.1 Solanum tuberosum | reverse complement strand
TTAGTGGCCCCTTTTATGGTTGTTAGTGGCTACTAGATAGGAAATGGTTAGGTTTTTCCTTGTATAAATTCAGATCTTATGCAAATTAATACAGAGTAGGAATTTCATAAGTTCACTCAATTTTTATTCTTCAAATCAGTTTCTTGAGTATTTTTGTTCTAACAAGCACTTCCCGGTTATTATCGATTACAGAATAATTAATATCTGATGGAGTCAATCAATCAAATGAAAAACCACAAAGGAGAAACAGATAAATACAACAACAAACACATTGTTATCACACAAGTAGGGTCTGAAAACCTAGCTCGTGGAGGTAAAGAGGTTGTTCCCGAAAAACCCTCAGCTCAGAGAAACATATTAGTGAAACCATAAAATCATATTAGCTAGACAGTGTAATTTTACAACGAAGAGATATCAATTGACACCCCTTGAATACATGTGGCTCCGCCGGTGCAGGTAGTATATACATGTGTAAACAATCTTTTACATTGTGAGCGTATAAAAATTGAACTCCACATCTGGCAACGAGAGCCAGATTGATGTCCTAACAGAGATTCTTAAGATAGATAAATGAATGTATTGTTGATACAATACAATTCAACAACACAACAATAACAAACCCAATGTAATCCCACAAGTCGAGTTTGAAGAGGGTAGAGTGTACACAAACGTTAACCTTATCTTTGAGATGGTAGAGAGAATGTTCTCAAAAGACGACTAAACAAACAGTGCAAAAAGGCAATAGCTGTGGAAACAATACAAAAAGCATTATTATTAGATTAAGAATTACCTCTTGTTTGGAAGCCATTTGAGTTCTTGCAGCTAGTACAAGTACAACTTTGGAACATTTCTGATATATTTATACTAGTTCTGGGAACATGCGTTGCACGTTTATCCCAAATATTTCATGTAAATTTCGTATTGCAAATGACATTTTATCTTCAAATCTATTGGTATTTACTAAAAACAATCCATCATTTTTACTATAGAAAGTACATATATCTTTCCTAATAAAAAGAATACATTCTTAATTATGAAATTGACTAAAAGTGCATAACTTAAAAATAACTAACTATCAAATATAATATTCAAATGAGCATACTAAAACACCACATGCTAGGCTAATGTATACAAAACAACAAACCACGGTAAATTCTCAATAATAATAACAACAAAACTATAGAAAGTTGTACAATAACAACAAATAAGAAACATAAACATTAAACAAAACAAATAAAAAGAGACAAGAGAAGAGAGCATAGAGATTTTCTCTTCTTTTTTTCTTCAACGGTTTTAAGTGTGTATAATATTGTGTCACATGTCATTATTTATAGGATAGGATTGAGGAACACAAAGAGTTGTCATGAATATATATGATATTAATTCATTTGAGATGATGAGGATGAGAGGTGAGAGTAAAAATCATAATAAATATAATTAGTAGGAGTTATATATATTTACATAATGGAGAGTTAGTGGTAATAACATTTTTGTAATGTACTTCACATTAATACAAATATTTATATATATATATATATATATAAAGAATATAATATAGGTTTGTAAGGTTTTTTTTTTTTTGTGAAGGTCAAACAAAATCATTCATATTCCAATTGGAAGATGAACAAAACAAAAAATTCATGAATTTACTCCAACATAAAATTAATACAAAGAATACATATTCAAGAGACTTTATGGTGGTTGATTCATGTACTAATATGATAATTTACTATTTAATATTTAATTTATTACATAATTTATAACATTTAAATTTAATGTAGTGGCAAAATCGTAATCTAAGGGGCCGTTTAGCTATGCAATATGAAATCATAATATTAAATCATGAGATGAAGTTGGAGTTTTGTTTGGACATGCAATTTGGACTTTTTATATTATATGTTTCTCATAAACATAAAACCCACATAAGTTGTAAAACTATTAAAATTGTCTCAATTTTTTATACAATCTTACCAAATAAGTGAAAAATAATAAAATAGCATAATACATTATCACAAAACTATTCTAAAAAAAATACAATATTTATTGATAAAACCTTAATTCAATAAAAAAAAAATTGAACATAAGTTGTAGTGTTCAAGTTGTTAGTAGCTAAAAAAAATATTTTTTCAATTAATGTCATAATGGTTAATCTTGTACACTCAATATAATGATGAAATTTTTATTATTATTAAACATTGATTTGAATGAGTAGTGATAAATTTGATAAAAAATAATGAATTTGGTGAATATAAATGGTAAATTAAGAATTGATTTGAAGTAAAAATAAATTTTATATTGGCGAGAATAATTTTAATATGAGATATAAACGGTTTAAAAAGTAACGATATGAATTATAAATTTTATTTACATATGAAACAAATGGCTAGTGTATATATATATATATATAAAAACTAAATTTAGATTTTTTTTACAAGATATAAACTTGTGGATCAATTTTTGTATTTGAAAAATCTCAAATCATGAGATGAAATCAGTATGTCCAAACGCTGATTTCATATCACGATATTAAATCGCATGTCCAAATGCCTACTAATTGTGTACAGATATGGGCATTGAACCAAATTCAACTTCTAAATGTAGCTCATGATGCAAGGATTGCTTAAGTCCATATAAGTAAATTATCAATCTGTTCCAAATCAATGTGGGACTCTAACCCACTTTAAAACTCTCGTTCATATCTAGACCCAACTAGACCAAGAGTGCAAACTAGAATAGATCTAGCTATGATACCTTATAAAAAAATGTTATGATACTTGAACCTAATTCAACCTCAAAATCTAAAAGTTTTATATACATCCATACGAGTTTATTGTACAATTTATTTCTCCTCCTTTCGTTTACTTGACCGTAGGAGACTCGATGGAACCAAAACGAATTTGTTAGCTTTATTCATTATGACTTGTGTATGAATATCCCTAATTGAATTTTTTAGGGATAGAAATTAAAGGAAAAACAATCACCAAAATTCCTCCACCAGTCAAGCTAAGAGTACTCTTATATTGGGATAAATATTTCCATAAATTATGAATCAATAAAAATCACCTCAATCTTAACTTATCGAATCTCCTGTTATTTCTCAGTGGTAGATCTGTATCCATTATGGCACAAGGTGTTATCTAGTACAGAAAAATGGGTGAGGAGATTAAACAATAATTAGAGTTGTCAATGGCACAAACAGAATTATTGTGTATGAATGAAATTTTTTATCGGTGCAAGTATTGTCAGTTGTGTGAGGGGTTGTTTGGCTGCCAAGTGTATGTTATGGGACCACATGTCACTTTCTTTCATTTCCTTTTCTCATCTATTTTTAACCTTCTTTCTTTTTATACTTTTTTCTTTCTTTCTTCAAAACACTTTCTTGCATTTTTTTCTACTATTTGTTAACTCTTAACATTATTTTATTTTATTTTTGTATGATGTTTTTTTTAAAATTTTTTATTTGAAATTTGGTATATGAATTAAAACGCGACAATTTAAGATTTGCATTGTGTAGAGCTTTGTTCGAAGTGATATACTGCTTACCAAGAATTTTTCATACTCAAAACCTCTAGTTAATCGAGAAACAACATCATCTTTTGCGCCATCATTTATTTGAGGAAAACCAAAGTTTGTGTGTCGAAAAATTTAAATATAATTTTTTGGAAAAGTTTTAAGGAATTGAAGAAAAAAGTAGGACCTTTAGGCCATTTTTCTTGCAAGTGGGATCCAAAATCCACTTGGCAAAGCATAGAAGGACCTCACACAAGTATTGTCTGCCACCTAAACAAAAAAAAAGACCCACTATGTAGTCATTTTCTTTAAACAAAAAGACACCCATATCAATACGAGGTAGTATCTAAGATGATCACTCAATAATGAATTTTTCTCTCGGAAAGTCACTCAATATTAGTTTTTAACTCAAAAGTCATTTAACTATAATTTATTTTTTGAGAAAGTCACTCAACTATGAATTATTTGTTCAGAAAGTCACTCAACTTTGATTTTTAATTCAAAAGTCATTCAACTAAGAGTGTTTTACTTACAAGTTACTCAACCTATTCAATTAATTTTTTTAATTAAAATTTACTTATTTCTAACTAAAATTGTTAAAAAAATGACCTACCTACTTGACTCAATCCACTAAAAATATAATAGTGATCCTTTTATTTTACCTTTTCCCCCAAATATAATAGTTAGGATTTATTATTTTAAGAACCTTTAAATTCCATGTGTTTTGATTATTTTTTCTACACTTTGTATAATATGTGTATGGAACATCGTTCCAGTTTGAAAAAAATAAAAATTAAGCATAGTATACTAACGGTGAAATTGGATATTTTTTAAGCATGGTATAATTGGCAATACAAATGGATTCTAAATTCATGCTTAGATTCTTTAGCTTTGAATTCATATGGTCGATTAGGAGGGTCCTTAAAGGTCAAAGAGAAGCATACCTGCTAGATCTTAGTGTTCATGTAGTGGTATTAGCTCTTAGGAGCTCAATCTGCAGAAGACGAAGTGACGGTTGGTTAATTCTCTGGCCTTTAGTTCTTTCCTATACTTAGTTTTGATCTGGGGCCTTACCTTGACGACAAAACCAAAGACGCGAGTTGTGAGCTGAAGAAGTCTTCAAAGAGATTGAATTCATGGCGTTTGTGAGACTTGTAAACGCCTTTTGTGGATGTCACTCAAGCTCAGGAGCTTTGCTGTTGAAAGATTATTGTTATTGGGAGGCCACCGGAGTTTGAGGTTGCCGACGCTAATGGTGTTCCGACCATCGGTGTCTATTTAGTGTAGATTTAGTTTTGTTTCTTATTTAGTGGGTAGAGTTGGAGGTGGGTTTCTTTTGTGCCCATGTCTTTTGCTTTTTGTCCATTTTTATATTCTTAATAAAAGGGCAATGCCCAATTTAACTTTAAAAAAATACAAATGGATACTTTTTTTAAAAGGAATAAAAATTTCATCAAAGTAAATTGTAATTAATTGAATAGGTTGAGTGACTTTGTAAGTAAAACAATGGTTGAGTGACTTTATAAATAAATCATTCATAGTTGAGTCTTGAGTGAGTGACTTTTGGATTAAAATTCAAAGTTGAGTGACTTTCTGAGAAAAAAATTATAGTTGAGTGACTTTTTGAGAAACAAATTCACAGTTCAGTGACTTTCTGAGAGAAGAGTTCATAGTTGAGTACTGACCGTGTGAGATCTTTAACTCCATATCCAATGTGTGATGCAAATAATGGAGGGCAGACCGATGAGAGCGGGTCAAAAAAAGGATCGACAACCATTTAGACTGGCAAGCATTTTAGTCGAATCACACATTGAAATAGTCCAAATAGGAGAGGAACATAAAGAAAAAGTTACAATACATAACACAAGTTCACGGATATCATGCCCATCAACTTATTATAACATCTACTCCATCTGTCCAATAATAGTTGTCCACTATTGACTTGACACACCCTTTAAGAAACAATAAATAATAGAGGTAATATTACTATTCTATCCATTGACTTTATTAAATATAATACTTTGAAAAATGTATTAGATGATAACTAGTATTTAATAGCAAGGGAAAAATAGACACGAATGATAAATTATCTCTTGATTTTCTAAACTGAACAAGTATTGTTGGACAACTATTTTTAATATAGTGGACAACTATCTAGTCTCCTACTATGTCAAGTAAATGAAAGAAGCAGTAGTGAAAAAAGAATATATACTATATTTCAATAGCTGGCACAATAACAAACTTCAAAATTTTAAGTACATAGTAAAGTATCATGTCAATGAGCTTAAATCTAAGACTCTTATCAAAACCTTGGAGTTTTCTATATTCCAAGTTATGATTCTGAGACGAACTACTTTAGTAGGATTTCACATCTTCATTCCGAATGCTGGTATGAAATTTCCATCAGATCGACAGGCACATACTTGATTCACCAATCCTGTAATGTTTGCACATTAGATGCATATAGATACTCAAAAACACAACATATTTAGGAGTTTGTTTCTACTTACTTTGATAATGAGGTCAATACGGTCGTTTCCTTCATTCTCTTCAACATCTTCCTTAATTTTGGCAGCTGAAGCCTTGAGAGATTCGTTCTCACACTTAATCAACTTAATCTGTTTCAGTGTTGAAATATCTGCAAAGCTAAGAGGGATCTCCTCGAGGTCATCACACCTCTTTATAACAAGTGTTTCGAGTTGGGAAAAGGATTCCTCCGAGGCATCCCACCTTGAGATACCTAAGTAGGAACTCTCCTTAATTTCCTCAAATTTACCAATTTAAGGGATTGTTCTAAGATACCTTGCTTATCAAATTCAGCCCGAGAAACGTCAACATGCCTTAATTTTCCCATTTTCCAAAAACTCGCTGGTAACACCTTACTCTTAGTTATGCTCATGCCCTTCACAATTAAAGTTTCAAGATGCAGCAGATGTGATTCCGGATGAAAATGGAATTTACGTGCGAGAACTGCGAGGTACTTGAGTTATCAATTTAGACACTGGAATTCCTCCGGAAACATCTCCATATAAAGAAGGCAAGGCTTTAAATAATCGAGTAATTTGTTGTAACTTAACTGCATAGTTGAAAGACAATATCCTTCGGACTCACCAGGATAGGAAAGCAGAGAATTTTTAACCTCATCCCACCAAGAGACTTCCATTTTCTTCCTTTTGATAATTCCAGCTACCAAGATAATCACCAGAGGCAGTCCTTTGCATCTTTCTGCAACCGCTTGACCACATCTTGTAGTTCAGGCGGGCAACCTTCCTGTTGAAACACCTTTTTCTGCAACAACTTTAGACTCTCATCGGGTTTTAGGAATGGAAGATAATAAGGATCAGTATGGTGCTTCGCTTGCTTAGCCACTTCCTCAAGTCGAGTTGTTAGGACTATTCTGCTTCTATTTCCAACATCTGGAAAACAAAGCCTTAAGTCATCCCATGCCTTACCATCCCACATATCATCCAATACAATGAGATATCTCTTTACCGTTAATTTTTTCTTCAACATTTCAGCAAGGACGTCATCCTTCTCTCCCTTGGAACCAGTTACTTGACTGAAAATATCTTGTAATAGCTCTATCCGGTTATATGTTTGAGAAATGATGCCCCATGCTCTAACATCAAAATGAGAAACAATGATGTCATTATTATACAACTTTTTAGCACAAGTTGTTTTACCTTTCCCTCCCATCCCAACAATAGGGATGACATCTAGCTCACTTGTCCCTCATATCAGATGCTGAATTATTATTTTTGTGTCATCCTCAAAACCAACAATATCGTCGTCATCATTCATAACATTGCTATGTTGAGGTAGCAGATGTTTAGATGGCTCAACTACAAAGAATGGCCTCAAAGCAAGGTTCACCGACCCCATCTTTGTCACCTCCACATTAATATGATTGATCTCTTCTATGATTGCAGGAAGTGAACAAAAAGAATGCCAAAGAGCATTATATTTAACAAGAATAGAGTCGATGGATACTTCAGCTTCATATGCCAAATTGAGAGCACACCTCTGAAGATCTTTAGGAATTTCATCATGTTTATGTTGCACCTTTGCGACATCTCTGAAAACAGATGTTAGAGATGAAAGCTCTTACTCTAAAATACCAATATGGGGTTTCATCAGGAAATCTAAACTTGATTCAGATTTCAACATCTCATTCAATTTCCTTAGAAGAGAATCAAAAAAGTTCAATCCATCAACAGTGGGGAACTCATAATTAGATGGACTGTATTTTAAGGATTTGTACCTCTCCTCCACTTGTGCCCTTAGATCTTCAATTTTCACCAATATTTGCATCGTGTCAAGATCAATCTTGCTAGAGTCTTCTTTGATTGTAGATTCTGCAAGAAGCATTTGAATTACACATAGTACGTCTCCCACAAGAACTCCAATGTTTGCTAAGACTTCATTCAGCCCCTTGCCATTAATAACATGATTTGGCACATCACCGAGAAAAACCAACAAGAACTCTATTGCCACATCAATGTTTCGAGCAGTGACATTAGTAGGAAGTTTCTTAAGCTTTTCATTTCTAAGATACACCAGCAGATTACGTAGATGATATGAAAATCCTTTTGGTAATATCTTATCCTTGAAAATTCTTGATTGAGCAAACTTTGAAGCCTTTAGTTCACCAAGAATAATCTTTTGCATTTCCAGCTCCACTAGCACAACGAGGAAAAGTAGATAACAAGGCTTTCTCGAGATATCATTCTCATCCTCTTTTGATTTCTTCTTCATCCTCTTCAGAATCTGTTTCTTCTGAATCCGTTTCTTCTTCATCTTCTTCTGAGTCTTTTTCTTTTTCATCCTCTTCGTAAAATGTTTCTTCATAAAATGTTTCTTCTGAATCTGTTTCTTCTTCATCCTCTTTGGCATCTGTTTCTTTTGCTGAATCTGTTTCTTCTTCATTCCCACAAAGTCCAAAAAGAAAAACATATTTGTCCGACATTGTCAGCCATGAACTGAATTTGGGTATCCAGACCTTTCAGCTTCTCATGCTCGACACAACCATTTATCTCTGAGACATATACATATCTCAAAATTTTCATTTTCTTTTGAACAATTTTCAGTTGCTTTATAAATCTAAGGATTTCTTCATTTTTCAAAGACGTATTCCCTTCCAGGCACATTATTAGTACGTCATTTAGATTCTTGCCGAGGCAATCCATATATTATGGCAGATAGGAATCTTTCAACTGATCATAATTGTACCTTAAAATGGAATCCAGAAGCTCTGATTCTAGCCTTTCCATGTTAAGGTTACTTTTGCATTCATCTGGAATTCCACTAAGAACTATGTGAAGCATTTTAACAGTGGATTTGGCCTTCTCTGTGATTTTGACTAAGAAATTAGGCAAAAGAAGATGATACATGATAAAGGTTTTCAAAAATCTTAGGTGCATTTCAATTTTATCAATCTTGAAGCTATTCAGATCAGCTGATCCACACTTCTTCATCCTTCTTAGCTGTTCCAACACACCGTCAATGTCATTTTCAGTCATCGCAAATTCCTGCAAGTTCACCAACTCTTGAAATTCCGTATATTTTCATCATAGCATAACATTCTTTTCTTAGATTCTTCGAGAAATTGTATAGGTATTAAAAGTTAGTTACATACAGATAAGTTTGTTTGCATTTTATAATTTTATTTACAGTCCAATCTAGGGGTGTGCATTCGGTTTTTCGGTTCGATTTTGTGTTATTCGGTTTGGGTTTTTCGGTTTTCGGTTTGAAAAAGTATAACCCAATCCGAACCAAAAAAAAACTGGTTCGGTTCTGTTTTTCTCTTTTCGGTTTGGTTTTTTTTTCGGTTTGGCTATTCGGTTATAACTTATTTCATAACTAATTAATAACATAATCAAAAGTTATATTTGCATGCTTAAAAAAATAAAATTTTCATACAAGGAAAAGTACAAATTCTAGTTCTACTAATTTTTTTTGTCATGAAAGTGCAAGTAATATGTGATATTTATAGTTATAATGTAAAAACTTAATGCCTAAAATTTAGTGAAATAGGATGGCAGTAATTTGATATGGGCCTAAATATTACAATAATACTGAATTATTAGTAACCTACGGCCTACATAGTAAACCTACATATTATGTGTAATTATTAATCTATTTATATATATATATATATAATTCGGTTTTTTTCGATTTTTTGGTTTTCATTTTTCTAAATCCGAAACCAAACCAAAAAACCAAATAAAGCAACTTATAAATCCAAAACCAAATCAAAAATCCAAAAAACCAATCCAAATTACAATTCGGTTTGATTTGGTTTGGTTTTTCGGTTTAATCCAAATAGTGCACACCCCTAGTTCAATCCCTAGTATTTTGATTAAATAGTTGATTCTACCTCAATGGAAATCACTCAGAAAATTTCCTATCCTAGTCTTCAATATTCTTCTCATTTCTATATGAGGTACTCCCTTTGTCCCTAATTACTTGTTCATTTTTCCTTTTTTAGTTGTCTTTAATTACTTGTCCATTTTGACAAATCAAGAAAAAATAATATTTTTTTTACCTATTATACCCTCAATTATTACTTTGAAAAAGGTATGACTTCTTGAAATTCTTAAGTTTTTAATTCATCAACTTCATAATTAATAAGGATAAAATGGTAAACTCATTATATCAATTATTGTTTTTTAATACGTGTGTCAATTCAAAAGTTGACTAGTAATTTGGGACAGAGGGAGTATTGTATTTTGTTTGCTTCATATTAACTTATATATTCTATGTTAGAGTGGCATAAATAGATTAAATTCAGCATAAAGTATTGTTACACAAAATAGAAGAAAATAATAAAATTACTAAATAAATGAGATAGGAAATAAGGATAAATATACCCCTGAACTATCTTAAATGGTATGCAAATACCCTCCATTATACTTTTGGGATATTGGTGCCCCTGCTGTCCAAAAACTAGAGTATACATACCCTTTATACTAACAGACATATACGTGTCATAATCTTATCCATTGACCCGATATTTATTAGATATCGGATCGATGGATAAGATTGTGTCACGTGTCCCTATTTAGTCTTCCGTTAGAGTGAAGGGCATATATGCTCTAGTTTTTGGACGACAGGGGTACCAATGTCCCAAAAGTATGACGGATGGTATCTGCATACCATTTACGATATTTCAGGGATATATTTGTCTTTTTTCCCTAAAAATAACATGCCTATTTTTCAGGTTGCAAATAGTTATGAAATTGATTCACTACCGAAAACATTTAACAGTAGTAATTTTTATCAAGGTAAAGTAGTTGTGAAGAACTTGACTAACAATTAATTAGAGAATAAAACAATTAATAGTAGTTGTCGCAAAATGGATTAATAAAATACAACTGTTGTATCAATTTAACAACTATGAGATTTTGTAAAGCAATAAAAAGATAATTTATCTTACAATTTGCAATCAAGCAAGTTTGATCTTCTTTTGCCTTTTTTGTATCTCCAAGTTCTGATCCAATCCTAGAAAAAGAGTTGTTGATAACTATATTCAAATAACTGAGATTAATAGAAAAATGTTTATTGAAAATATATACCTGATAAAGATTTGCAGTAGAGATTACTATGACCATAACAGGGAAGGAGGAGGAAATGTTTGTGTCATACTCTAAACAAGATTATTAATTATGGTTTAACCAAAGGATTGGATCTAATTAATCCTACCAAAAATTCAATGGTTGTATTAGTTAGACAGCTAATACATTGGTAGGTTAATATGCATTCCCATTGGCTTTCAAAGTCAATGGTTGCATTATTTAATGAAATAGAGTGAGACAACTAATTAATTGGAAGGTTAGTATCCATTCCCAATGATTAATCAAAGTATGGGGATGGAGAGGTTAGTAGTTACTGAATTTTCACATTATAATTTATTAAGAAAAAAATGACAAATATACCTCCGAACTATCATAAATGATATACAGATATCTTTCGTCATACTTTTAGGAGATTGGTGCATCTATTGTCCAAAAACTAGAGCATCTGTTTCTTTTTCTCAAACAAGGGTCTTCAGCAGTCTACAATGGTCAAAGGATAGTGAAGACACATATCATACTTTTGGTGATATTGCTTCCAGACAATTATTATGCAAAACTTTTACAAAACCCTCCTACAGAGTTAAGGGAGCAGTACGTGAAGCCTCACCATTTTTTACATGTATTTTGGTCATTTAGGAGCCATTTTATAGGTATGATGCGATTTTCTCAATTTTTCATGTGTGTTAGCCCATAAATAGTTTGGTGATTTTGCTTCCAGACGATTTTATTTGCAAAACATTTACAGAACCCTTCGTAGGTAGTTGGGGGGAGCAGTACGTGAAGCATCACCATTTTAAACACATATTTTGGGCATTTATGAGCCATTTTATAGGAATTTGGCGATTTTCTCAGTTTTTCGTGTGTGTTAGCCCATAAATATTTAGTGATTTTGCTTTCGGACGATTTTTATGCAAAACTTTTACAGTACGCTCTGTAGGCAGTTGGGGGAGCAATACGTGAAGCCTCATCATTTTTTACACATATTTTGGATATTTAGGAGCCATTTTATAGGAATTTGGTGATTTTCTCAGTTTTTCATGTCTATTAGCCCATGAATATTTTGGTGATTTAGCTTCCAGGCGATCTTTTGGCAAAACCCTTACAGAAACCTCTGTAGGGATCGGAGTTGGGGGAGCAGTACGTGAATCATCATCATTTTTTACACATATTTTGGACATGTAGGAGCCATTTTATAGGAATTTGGTGATTTTCTCAGTTTTTCATGTCTATTAGCCCATGAATATTTTGGTGATTTAGCTTCCAGGCGATCTTTTGGCAAAACCCTTACAGAAACCTCTGTAGGGATCGGAGTTGGGGGAGCAGTACGTGAATCATCATCATTTTTTACACATATTTTGGACATGTAGGAGCCATTTTATAGGAATTTGGTGATTTTCTCAGTTTTTCATGTCTATTAGCCCATGAATATTTTGGTGATTTAGCTTCCAGGCGATCTTTTGGCAAAACCCTTACAGAAACCTCTGTAGGGATCGGAGTTGGGGGAGCAGTACGTGAATCATCATCATTTTTTACACATATTTTGGACATGTAGGAGCCATTTTATAGGAATTTGGTGATTTTCTCAGTTTTTCATGTCTATTAGCCCATGAATATTTTGGTGATTTAGCTTCCAGGCGATCTTTTGGCAAAACCCTTACAGAAACCTCTGTAGGGATCGGAGTTGGGGGAGCAGTACGTGAATCATCATCATTTTTTACACATATTTTGGACATGTAGGAGCCATTTTATAGGAATTTGGTGATTTTCTCA
>NW_006238973.1:1274245-1338667 GCF_000226075.1 Solanum tuberosum | reverse complement strand
ATTTTTATGCAAAACCTTTACAGAACCCTCAGTAGGGAGTTAGGGGAGCAGAACGTGAAGCCTCGCTATATTTTACCCATATTTAAGACATTTATGAGCCATTTTATAGGAGTTTGGTGATTTTCTCAACTCTTCGTGTATGTTAGCCCATAAATATTTTGATAATATTGCTTCTGGATGATTTTTTTTACAAAATCTTTACAGAACCCTCTGTACTGTTAGGAGCCATTTTATAGGAATTTGGCGATTTTCTCAGTTTTTTGTGTGTGTTGGCCCATAAATATTTTGGTGATTTTTCTTCCGAACGATTTTTATGCAAAACCTTTACAGAACCCTTCGTAGGGAGTTGGGGGAGCAGTACGTGAAGTCTCACCATTTTTTACACATATTTTGGACATTTAGAAACCATTTTATAGGAGTTTGGTGATTTTCTCAACTCTTCGTGTATGTTAGCCCATAAATATTTTGATAATATTGCTTCTGGATGATTTTTTTTACAAAATCTTTACAGAACCCTCTGTACTGTTAGGAGCCATTTTATAGGAATTTGGCGATTTTCTCAATCTTTTGTATATGTTAGCCCATGAATATTTTGGTGATATTACTTTCGGGTAATTTTTTTGAAAAATCTTTACAGAACCCTCTGTAGGGAGTTTGGGAGCATTACGTGAAGCCACACCATTTTTACACATATTTTTGACATTTTTGAGCAATTTGATAGGAATTGCGCGATTTTCTCATTTTTCATGTGTGTTAACCCATGAATAGCTTGGTGATTTTGCTTTCGGGCGATTTTTTTGCAAAACATTTACAGAACACTCCATAGGTCGTTAGGGTAGCAGTACGTAAAGCCTCACAATTTCTTACACATATTTTCGGCATTTAGAAGCCATTTTATAGGAATTTGACGATTTTGCTTCCGAACAATTTTTATGCAAAACCTTTACAGAACCCTCAGTAGGGAGTTAGGGGAGCAGAACGTGAAGCCTCGCTATATTTTACCCATATTTAAGACATTTATGAGCCATTTTATAGGAGTTTGGTGATTTTCTCAGTTTTTCTTGATGTTAGCCCATGAATATTTTGGTGATATTGCTTCCCGATGAATTTTTTGCAATATCTTTACAGAACTCTCCGTACGGAGATGAGGGAGAAGTACGTGAAGGCTCACCATTTTTTACACATTTTCTGGTCATATTGGAACCATTTTATAGGTATTGTGCAATTTTATCATATTTTCATGCCCATGAATAGTTTGGTGATTTTGCTTCAGGACGATTTTTTTTGCAAAACCTTTACCAAACTCTCCGTAACGAGTTGGGGTAGCAATACGTGAAGCCTCACCATTTTTACACAAATTTTAGGCATTTAGGAGCCATTTTAGAGAAATTTGGCGATTTTCTCAGTTTTTCGTGTGTATTATTGATAACGTTCAAATATACTTCTTGAAAAGAAATATAAACGATCGTATGCAATATATTTACCCAACTATGAGTCGGGGTCGATCCCACAGAGAGTATGGAAGAATATTGTCAATAGCAAATATTTAACTCGATAGTCGTTATATAAAAATGGGGGGATTTAAATTGAAATAAAATAAAAACAATAAAAAGATATCTTTGAACTAAGTATTTATTTATATTCAGATTATTAAAAGTAACTAGGAATGTGTTCCCCATAAGCTCATAACGCAGTAATCCTAATAATAGTAATCCTTTTCTAGTGTATTACATGCAAAGTGATAAGTTAGGTATCTCTAAATCCTTGATCCGGCATCTAAAGAATTTCACCCCGCACCTTGATCCGGCTACGTGTGTATAATTACTAACCCTTACCTTTACCTCATATTAGACATCATAATCGATGTTTGGCTTAGTTATTACTTCGCACCAATCAACACTAGCTTATTAGATAGTATCACACTAAATCTATGTTGATAATTCTTTTCTTGTTAATTACCTCCTTGGTCCGGCAAGTAGTAACAAGGCGAGTTCTAACGTTGGCCACCGTTAAAAAGACTTCTAAACGAAAGAATTATCAATACATGCAACACACTATTCAAGAATTGCTTATTTACCATTCATACTTTGTTAATCGCTCATGGATCCCACAACCCTAGTTATGAATTTATTAAAATAAATATGCTTGTGTTAATCATAAAAAGTTAAGAACAATAGCTAAACTATCTTTTATTAATCACGAATACAAATAAATAATAAAGGAGAAGAAAGAATAAACCACAATTCTCCGGCCTCCACGGCGGCTCTTCCAAAGTTCCTAAAGCTAGAAGAAAATTTATATTGTGTCTTCTATCTTGATTCTTGGCTTCCAAAATAATTATTTTCATGCCCTATTTATAGATGTAGGAAACCCTAAATAAAATAATTGAGTCCAAACAAATTAGGAAATCAAAACCCGAAAGGAATTGGATTCCTTTTTCTCCGCGTGTAGCTTCCAATTTTGTGCGCGTAACTTCTTTTGATGTTGCTGCCTGATACGTGGAACAGCAGGTAAGTTTTTCTTTCCTTATTTGCATATAAATTATATTAATATTATATTAACTTATTTCCATTAAGCTGTCTGCTTGATTTCCTTCTTCAACTTTCCATCTTTAATTCGTTGTAGCTCCAAACATCTCCAATTTTCCATCAATTTAATCCTACAAATAAAATACATAATTTAGCACAATTCATAAAATTCATGCTCAAAAAGGACAAATATAAATAATAAATGTGAGGAAATAATGATTAAAAATATGTATTTTTAGCCTCACATCAATTATCGCATTAATATTTTGGTGATTTTGCTTCTTGACGACTTTTATGCAAAACCTTTACAAACCCCTTTGTAGGGAGTTGGGCGAGCAGTATGTGAAGCCTCACCATTATTTACACATATTTTGGATATTTAGGAGCCATTTTATTGAAGTTTGGGAATTTTCTTAGTTTTTCGTGTATGTTAGCCCATGAATATTTTGGTTTTTTTGCTTCCAGACAATATTTATGCAAAAACCTTTACAGAACCCTCTGTAGGGAGTTGGGGGAGCAATACGTGAAGTCTAACCATTTTTTACACATTTTGGACAGTTATGAGCCATTTTATAAGAATTTGGTGATTTTCTCAGTTTTTCACGTGTGTTAGCCTAAGAATATTTTGGTGATATTGCTTCTAGATGATTCTTTTTCAAAACCTTTACAGAAGTCTCCATACGGAATTAGTTGAGCAGTACGTGAATACTTACAAATTTTTACACATATTTTGGGCATTAAGGAGCCATTTTATAGGTAATAGGCAATTTTCTCAATTTTTTGTGTGTGTTAGCCCATGAATATTTTAGTGATATTGCTTCAGGATGATTTTTTTTTTGCAAAACCTTTACTGAACCCTCCGTAGGGAGTTTAGGGAGTAGTACGTGAAGCCTCACCATTTTTACACATATTTTGAAAATTTAGGAGCCATTTTATAGGTATTAGGCGATTTTCTCAATTTTTCGTGTGTGTTAACCCATGAATATTTTGGTGATATTGATTCCTGAAGATTCTTTTACAAAACCTTTGCAGAACCCTCCATACGGAGTTAGGGGAGCACTATGTGAAGCCTTGCCATTTTTTACAAATATTTTGGGATTTCAAGAGCCAATTTATAGGTATTAGGCGATTTTCTTAGTTTTTTGTGTGTTAGCCCATGAATATTTTGGTGATATTGCTACCAAATGTTTTTTTTTTTTTGCAAAACATTTATAGAACCCTATGTAGGGAGTTGGGGAAGCAGTACGTGAAGCGTCACCATTTTTTACACATATTTTGGGCATTTAGGAGTCATTTTACAATTTATTCAGTTTTTCGTGGGTGTTAAGCCTATGAATATCTTAGTTATATTACTTCAGGATGATTCTTTGCAAAACCTTCATAGAACCCTCCGTAGGGAATTAGGGAGCAGTACGTGATGTCTCACTATTATTTACACATATTTTAGGCATTTAGGAGTCATTTTTATAGGAATTTAGCGTTTTTTCTCAGTTTTTCGTGTGTGTTAGCCCATGAATATTTTTGTGATATTTCTTTCGGATGATTTTTTTCTAAACCTTTACAGAACCCTTCGCATGGAGTTGGGAGAGCAGTACGTGAAGCCTCGCCATTTTTTACAAATAATTTGGGCATTTAGAAGCCATTTTATTGGTATTAGGCGATTTTCTCAGTTTTTGTGTGTGGTTATTCCATGAATATTTTTGTTATATTACTTCCAGATGATTTTTTTGTAAAACCTTTTCAGAACCCTCCGTAGAGAGTTGGAGGAGTAGTGTCTGAAGCCTCACCATTTTTTTCACATATTTTCGGTATATATGAGTCATTTTAATTTATAGGTATTAGGCGATTTTCTCAATTTTTTGTGTGTTAGCCGATAATTATTTTGGTGATATTGCTTACGGATAATTTTCTTGCAAAACCTTTTCAGAACCCTCCGTAGATAGTTGGGGGAGAAGTACATGAAGCCTTACTATTTTTTACACATTTTGGGCATCTATAAGGCATTTTATAGGAATTTGTGAGATTTGCTCAATTTTTCGTGTCTAACGTCTATGAATATTTTTGTGATATTGCTTTCGTATGATTTTTTTTAAAACCTTTACAGAACCCTCCGTAGGGAATTGGGGGAGCAGTATGTGAAGCCTCACCATTTTTTACTCATATTTTGGGCATTAGGAGCCATTTTACCGGGATTTGGTGATTTTCTAATTTTTTTTGTGTTTTAGCCCATGAATATTTTGGTGATCTTCCTTTCTGATGATTCTTTTGCAAAACCTTTACAGAGCCCTTTGTAAGGAGTTGGGGGAGTAGTATGCAAAGCCTCACAATTTCTTACACATATTTTGGGCATTTAGTAGTCATTTTATATGTATTAGGAGATTTTCTCAATTTTTCGTGGGTGTTAGCGCATGAATATTTTGGTGATATTGACTCTGGATGATTGTTTCTCAAAACCTTCATAGAACCCTATATAGATAGTTGGGAGAGCGGTAAGTGAAGCCTCACTATTTTTTACACATATTTTGGGCATTTAGGAGCCATTTTATAAGAATTAAGCAATTTTTTCAGTTTTTCGTGTATGTTAGTCCCTGCATATTTTGGTGATATTGTTTCTGGATGATTTTTTTTAAAAAAACACGTTTATAGAACCCTTCGTAGGGAGTTGGGAGACCAATACATGAAGCCTAATAATTTTTTACACATTTTTTGGCATTTAGGAACCATTTTATTGGTATTAGGCAATTTTCTCAGTTTTTTGTGTGTGTTAGCCCATTAATATTTTAATGATATTGCCTCTGAATGATTTTTTTGTGAAACCTTTACAGAACCCTCCGTAGGGAGTTGGAGGAGCAGTACGTGAAGCTTCACCTTTTTTACACATATTTTGGGCATTTAGGAGCCATTTTATAGGTAGTAGACGATTTTCTCAATTTTTTGTGTGTGTGTCCATGTATATATTAGTGGTATTAATTTCGAATGATTTTTTTGCAAAACTTTTATAGAACCCTCCGTAGGGAGTTGGGATAGCAGTAA
This sequence comes from Solanum tuberosum, assembly GCF_000226075.1. Taxonomy (NCBI): domain Eukaryota; kingdom Viridiplantae; phylum Streptophyta; class Magnoliopsida; order Solanales; family Solanaceae; genus Solanum; species Solanum tuberosum. Next base: position 1,333,106 of record NW_006238973.1, on the reverse strand, counting down.
GTGAAGCCTCATTTTTACACATACTTTGGGCATTTAGGAGTCATTTTATAGGAATTAATTTGACGATTTTCTCTGTTTTTCATGTGTGTTAGCCCATAAATATTTTGGTGATATTGCTTATGGATGGATACTTTGCAAAACCCTCCGTAGGGAGTTGCGGGAGCAACTCGTGAAGCCTCACTATTTTTACACATAACTTGGGCATTTAGGAGCCATTTTATAGGAATTTGGCGATTTTCTCAATTTTTCGTGTGTGTTATCCCATGAATATTTTGATGATTTTACTTTCGGATGATTATTTTTGCTAAACCTTTACAGACCCCTTCGTAGGGAGTTGGGGGTGCATTACATGAAGCCTCGCCATTTTTTACACATATTTTGGGCATTTAGGAGCCATTTTTTTAGGTATTAGGAGATTTTCTCAGTTTTTCGTGGGGTTTAGCCCCTAAATATTTTGGGAATATTGTTTTCGCGTGATTTTTTGCAAAACCTTCATAGAACCCTCCGTAGATAGTTGGGAGAGCGGTACGTGAAGCCTCTCTATTTTTACACATATTTTAGGCATTTATGAGCCATTTTATAAGAATTAGGCGATTTTCTGAGTTTTTCGTGTATGTTAGCCCATGAATATTTTGGTGATATTGCTTATGGATGATTTTTTTTTAAAACCCTTTACAGAACCCTCCGTGGGGAGTTGGGAGACTAATACGTGAAGCCTCACCATTTTTTACACATATTTTAGGCATTTATGAGCCATTTTATAAGTATTAGGCGATTTACCTCAGTTTTTCGTGTGTGTTAGCCCATGAATATTTCTGTGATATTGCTTTCGGATGATTATTTTGCAGAACCTTCATTGAATCCTCCGTAGGGAGTTGGGGGAGCAGTACGTGAAGCCTCACTATTTTTTACACTTATTTTGGGCATTTAGGAGCCATTTTACAGGAATTAGGTGATTTTCTCAGTTTTTCGTGTGTGTTAGCCCAAGAATATTTTGGTGATTTTGCTTTTGGATGATTTTTCTAAAAAACTTTCAAAGAACCCTCTAGGGAATTGGGGGAGCAGTACGTTAAGCCTCACCATTTTTTATAAATATTTTGAGCATTTAGGAGCTATTTTATAGGAATTAGGTGGTTTTCTCAGTTTTTCGTATTTGTTAGCCTATGAATATTTTGGTGATATTGCTTCCGAACATTTATTTTTTTTGCAAAACTTTTACAGAACCCTCCGTAGGGAGTTGGGGGAGCAGTACGTGAAGCCTCGCCATTTTTTACACATATTTTGGACATTTAGGAGTCATTTTATAGGAATTTGCCAATTCTCTCAGTTTTTCTTGTGTGTTGCAATTCTCTCCGTTTTTCTTGTGTGTTAGCCTATGAATATTTTGGATATTTTGCTTCCGGATGATTTTCTTGCAAAACCTTTAGAGAACCCTCTATACAGAATTGGCGGAGCAGTATGTGAATCCTCACCATTTTTTACACATATTTTAGGCATTTTGAACCTTCCGTAGAAAGTTGGGGGAGCAGTACGTGAAGCCTCACTATTTTTTACACATATTTTGAGCATTTAGGAGTCACTTTATAGGAATTTGACGATTTTCTCAATTTTTTGTGTATGTTAGCCATGAATATCTTGATGATATTGCTTCCAAATTATATAGACAATGAGTTTAATTTAATAGGTTAAAAAACTAATGGACTAACTAATACATACCAAAAATTCAAAGATAATCTTGAATTTCTGTTTCGTGACATATTTTCCATCTTTGCCAAAAAGGCTTAAGGGTCGCATCTAATATTCCTTCACATGATAGAAAACTAGGTGGGGATAAAATCAGATATAAGATTGTATTAAAACTTAATTAAAAATGCTAACAGTAAGATTAGGCTATACATGATTTCTACTTGCATGATTCAAACGGTTAGTTAATAACAAATTTTTATTTGTTTTATTATATTCTCAACATGTTTCTCGTGGGTAAGATTCAAAACCATGACTTATGTCAACTCTAATATTAAGAGATATTAAGTGATTTAAGTCTGGAGGAAGTAAAAGTTGATCAAAAAAAATTAAAAAAACAACACACTAAAATTAAAAATATAAAATAACAGAACAAAATTGAACATGCATATAACCAACATGAACAGGATATAAACTTAATTAGATATAAAAACCAAATAACTAAAAAATAATTAAACAGAATGTCAACTTCAGTTCCAATATGAATAATTTAGACTGCAGTTATACTGTCAGCGCATAAAAATTAAACTCCTTCGTCTAACCAAAGATATCGAGAACAAAATCCTCTTCATCAGACTCTTCTTTCTCTTCCACTTTCTTTTCCTCCTCCTTCTTCTCCGCCACCGCTGCACCAGCAGCAGCACCACCACCACTAGCTACCACAAGACCACCACCGGAAGGCACTGAAGCTAGCTTCTCTCTTCCGGCAGCAATAAGTTCAGCAAGGTCTCTTCCTTTGACTTGAGATAATAATAACTCAATTTTTGTATCATCAGCTTCCGCTCCGACGGAGGAGAGAATTGCTTTCAAATCCTCCGCCGTGGGATTGGTGTTTCCACCCAACACAGCCAACAAGTAGGTGGCGATCACCTTCATTGTTTTGAGATTTTATTTTTTTTGGACTTGATAAAAACTTGGGAACAAAGAGTGGTTTAGGGTTTTTGAGAATATATAGTGTTGTTTGGTGTTTTAAAGGTGTTTTTTTTTTCCTTTTTTGGGTTTTTTGGTGTACAAGTAACGTAAGTAATAATAATTCTTAAAGACAAAAATATAACCTCCATTATGTTAAGATAAAGATTTTTTCCTTTTTTTTCTAATTTCATTACCAAAAATTAATGCAAGAAATTTTAAAAAGGGTTAATATAATAGTACTTTTGATCACTTGGTTATTGATAAATTCAATTTTAGTCCTTAAGATAAGCACATTTAGCGTTCATTTTCTTGATGTGCACTTTTTACCCCTTTTTGCTTATAAATATTCATAATTTTTTTTAGAATTATTAACCGTTTCATCATTTAATTACTCATGTGATATCCCTTTAAGTTTGAAGGTAATATATTTCTAAGAAAAATAATCCATAATGACATAATTTACATATGGGATGAAAAGAATGGTCGGGTTCAGTCTACGATAGCCAATGCATCTAATTTCAATGTGAATTTGAACATGAATAATTTTTATAATCAGAAACTATATAAAAAAAGTAAAATAAATTGAAAATATGATTTTATTAAACCTTCCTTTTATACTGGAAATGGCTATGACATATAATCAATCTCACTATTTATTTGTTTTAAACATCAATTAATAAAATATAGAGTATAAACTTTTGATTCTCATTCTTTTCGCCTTTTCCTCGTTGGCTCATGGATTTCAAAACGTGGGCCAAAGAAGAAAATTATTTTGTATTTCAAAACTAAAGAGATTAGATTTTTTAACACCTAAGGATTCTGAAAAAAAAATCATTTTCTTCTATTCAAATTATATAAGGTCATTAAAGATCAATTTGGTTCTTCTATTCAAATTATGAAAGGTCATTAAAGATCAATTTCTACCAAAAGTTCCAAATCATAATTTTTATTCCAATAATACAGCTACACTATTTACTTATAGCATATTTGCCTAAAAGCAGAGGCAATGCAAGGGAAGCATCTTATAATACCATTTGCTAATTAAAAAGAGAGAAATTGTAACATGTATTACAACTTACACGTCAAAAGCAACAATTCCGTCGATGCCTTTGAATATAAAGCCACTTTGTCAGTTGTCCTAAAGCAATAAAGAAGGATAGCTAAGCAAATCCATTCAAGCTCAAGGCCTAAGATACACTAGTAGAAATTTTTGAAGGATACAGTAGAAAAGAACTCTAACATTATATAGTCCTAAACAAGTAATAAGATAGCACAAAACGGATGACCGGGAGAAGTTATGTGTTATTTTTCCTTTTATTGAGCCGTCAAGCAAGTCGGCCTTCACCATATTTCTGCTCTAGCATGGCTACTAGAGCAAAAAGAAACTAAATGAAAGGAGATAAAACAGAGGTGAATACACTTGCAATGAAGATATTTGTTTCCCGATAGCAGATGATGATCTTGATCTTTGACGAGCACCCACATTTGGAGTAATAGGAACGATTCGTGCTCTCCTTTTAATCTGGACGTTAATATCTTGAGTTTTAGGACAACATATTTGTCCCTCCTCCAGTGGTGGAGTTTGGCTTGGAGGCTTGAAAGTGGATGGTGGAATGTCAGTAGAAGCAGAGGTTTTGCAGTATTGGGACAATAAAAGAGTTGCTAATAATGAGAGAACCAGTATGGTTTTGGCTTGAATCATGTCTACTATGCAAGAATTAGATAGAGAGATGATGTACAATGTAGTAGCTAGGAGCAAGTTTGGTTAAATGCAAGTCGAGAAGGACGCTATATATCTAGCAAAAAGCAGAAGTGTATCCAATACAATACACCTTTTTTGCATCTTTCAAATATATAACGAACTTTTTGGTATTAGTAATCCATCAAAAAAAGAAGAAAGTTTTAAGGGCTGAGTAATCACCCTTCAAAATGTAGTTTGAAAAATGAACAAGGTGGGGACAGGGACAACTCTAAAGTTGGGAAAGACAATAGGTAGTACTAAAATAGGAATTCTTTGTTTATAAGTAAACTTATCAGATTCAGATTCCCGCCACCCTCAATATCACAAAGAAAAGTGAAGAAAATGAGAAAAGAACATGTTTGGATTAAACTACGAAGAGCTAGAAGTCAAACCATCCAACAACCTCATTTATGCAAGATCTCAACTACGACGACAAGGAATATGAAAAATAGTGATGCCACTGGAAGTCAAAGATTTGCTTAAGCCTACAATTTGGTGGAACATATTTCAACCAGGAATCTGGTTCCACAAAAAGAGATGTGGGATTTTGTTCTAACTTTCGGCACATGATGGTGTGCTAATGTCATGTAGATTTTGTTCAATAAGTGGATTTTACTATTTACATGCTGTTTCATATTTTCATATTTAAAGAGCATCTTTCACTTTAAAAGAACTTTGATCTTTGATACTCTGGGAATTAATTAATTAACCAAGAACTCTTGAATTTTAAGTAACAAAGCATTTGCGATGACAGCTGAATTTTCTATGCACAAGAAAAGAAGATTTGTGTTGAAAGCAAGTTACTTACAGTTCACAAGGGAAAAGCTGCAGATCAGTGCTTAGCTAAACAAGTTCTCAAGAATCTGTGGGCTTAGCTTTTGCAGAAATGACAACTGTCCCACTTGCTTGGCCACAACTCCGATTACACGATCTATGTACAGGACATAAAGAGAATTCCTGTTTTCTAGAAGTTCCAATGCTTTTCTTCCGAGGAGAATTGATACAACCCATTCTTCAAAAAGCCCTACAGAGTAAATACAAACGTATGGATATTGTCAGGTCCATTTCCATCATTAACAGTATTAAAAATAACCTTCACCAGATAGGTCATTTATGGGAGCCTGCTAATTATCCTTGTGGGAATATATATCACATGCAGTAATTTCCCTCAGACGGAGGCAGAACTCCTCAGACCCGATAGAAGGAGAGGAAATAGGTTATAGAGAGAGCAAATGTGTTATGTATCCAAGTGATTAGAAGAAGCTCACTTATGTCGAAATCTCCACCTTTTGACCAGGTTAACAAATAATCTGAAACCAGAAATTCAATAAGCTGAATCCTGCAATTGAGAACGTATATTAGACAATTTTAGTCTCCTTTTTATGGGTTATAGTTTCAAGAAGATTCATAAAGAAATGAAGAAATTAAAAGAAGTAAATTGTGGATGCAGTAAAAAGCAAATACTAGGCAGTAAACTGTATGCCACGTTATTCCTACAGCCCCTTCCAGACAGAAATCTAGCAAGCTTAAGCTATGGTTCCAAATGTGAAGTTTAAACACAACTCCGGTGATAAACCTTGAGGTACATGAACATCCCCAAGTTAACTAAGTAATCTGGCAATTCAGGCAGCATAATTTACTTTTTGTGTCTGAAGCAGGCACAGCTTCTGATCACTTAATCATTGCAGCGTTTCAAGCAATGAATAACTATTTACACTAAAGAAAAGGGGAGCACACCACTAAAACCGCCATTTAAAATAAAAAAAGAGATTGTGAAGATGATCGAAAAATATAGTAGTGATCACTCCACTAGAGGATACTAGAAGCAAATGATGACAGTACCACATACAGACAACCATTTCAAACTTTATGTTAGCTTAACTGACAAAAGAAAGAACGGAACAGCCAACTCGAAGTAAATGTCATACTCCCCATAGGAACTCCAAATTTCAAGGAACAAATTCCAATCCTCAGATTAAAAACACCTTCAAATCGGGAAGTCTGGAGGGACAAGCGGTCTGATATAAAAATTACAGTGTTTTCAAACCTCTAAACAAGAAACACAAAATAAAAAAATAGTATATGGAAAGATGTCAATGACCAGAAAGGAAAATATGTTATCATACACAAAGGAAAAGAAATTTCGTCAAGAGTAAGGACAAAAATAATGGACAGTCGAGCCTCTTTATAACAGGACACTTGTTCCGACATTTTTTGGCAGCTATAGTGAAATATTGTTATAGAGAATAAACAATATAACATAACATGAAAGATTAGTTTCACGTAACAAATGGTTGTTATAGTGAAATGTCGTTATAGAGGATAGTTATAGAGAAGTCAGATTGTACATCCCATTATTACCAGCATAGAAACAAATTTCAATGACTGAAGGAAGACAGCATTTAACAAACAAGAAGCCAGGCTTATAGCCTAGAGGTACCAGTTGGGATCTCCCACAATATGTATGGGTTTGACTCCCACTGCCCCCTTCTCCCTTCTCTTTCCCTTCTGCAGCCCTCTATTATGTGATAAGAAAGTTAGAAACAACTACAAAACAGAAGCATAAAAGAACAATAAAGCCAGATAATTAAAGACAACTTTATACAAGCTGGTGGGACTTACATCATGTACATAGAATTATGCATACTTGGAAAGGCATCATCAAATGGATCCATGAAAAGCAAACTTTCTGCCATTGCAGAAATCCTTTGAGAAACTGCAAATATTAGACGCTGGCCGACAAAAGCCTCATTTCCGACCTTACGCATCAAATGTTGAATATAGAACTGAACATCAGCGTCAAAGTGATGAGAGTCTGAATCATATCATTATGGAATCAAGAGTTAAGAAGCCATATAGAAGGAAATATAAGTAAGTTACATTGAGGAATTTAATAATGAAAATGCTGCGGTCCAAGAGCAAAAATCACTTTAAATCGCTGTGAAATTCAGACTCATGATCCAACTAAACTAATAATCAGTCCAACGATAACAGGGTCACAAGGGTCTGTCCTCTTTTGATTTCACTGGTCTTTGCTTCTAACTATTCAATATAATCCATATTTTTAAACTAATAAGAATTAGATTCAATGAATCTTTCAGAATCATCATCACAATAGTTTGTTCCTTCATATATAAATAATTTATTCATAAATATTATTCAGCATCCATCCAAAAGAATAGAAGCATTTTACATGATCTATGTCGTGTGGAAACACCAATTTTTTTGTTTCTTCTGCAAAAAAATTTAAGGTGTCTTTCTACACTATGAGATAGTTTCATCACAAATATTGCTTCCCTCTGTCCAAATTTATGATACTATATTTATTTTGATATGTCGAAAAACTTTCTACAATACTCTACCAATATTATCTTTTATATAACCTCAATAAACTTTAAGAATTCAAATTTGTTTAATGATTTGTCCACTGCTTTACTGTTATATTGCTACTATTTAGAATTTGTAAGTCAAATTAACAATGATGCATAAATGGGACGATCAGAGTATAATAAATCAAACATCCATTATTATATAATAGGAGTAACTGATTTGTTTCCATTTAATACGTATCAAACCAAAGAACTTTTATCAGTATCATGCTGAAACCATTTCTTAGTTCTTTATATGCATATACTGGGACATATCTACCAAAATCTTTATAATTAATTGAACATGCTGATTCTACCATTATTAAGGTAGGAGAAAATATACTTCCGCAATCTGCTAAGGTGAAGATAGTCTTCAAAAACCTAGTATGAATAAAAAGATCACATTATTACCATCTCTATGCAAAGCACTGCACATTCTTCTCAATAAACGCATGATTAAACTGTTGATAATGCCTTCCACGGGTTCTCTGTTTCTTTCAGTTGGTGACATTGTAGCCAGTGTACCTTTAAAGTAGTAAAATACAGATACTGCTGAATTTGGAAGTCACTAAAGAAAGAAGAGTAGACAGTAATGAACCCATCTGGTGCTATCTTAATATTACAACTGAAATCTCAGAAATTTAGGCATTCTATGCAGTGAAATGGTTCGGTACTTGGAAAAAGGTGTTGACAAAGAAGGGTAAATCGTGAACCTTTTGCATTTTCGAGTAAAAATTAGAAAGCTTCATTTAAAATGGCAGCACAAATCATGAAGATGGTTCTCAAAGAGCAATCTTTCCTTGAAAACTCAAATCTTAGGATGAAGCTTCACTAGACAGTTTTTTTCCATTTAAGTTTCAGAACAGATAATACATTCACTTATTAACCCCTTGATTTCAGCTTCTATCACAATCCTCAACACTAGAAATTAGAATATAAACAGTACATCTGTGAAATTATTAAACGTGGGTGTATTACAAACAGAAAAGCATATCAGGAATTAAAGTTTAAAATTTCCAGATGTTGCTCATGAAAAAATTGTACATGTGAAGGCAAAAGGAAATGAAAATATTGTATCATTACCAAGAATAAAGTCCACGGCTTGGTGGCACCAGTTCTTAAAATTACCTTCCTCCAACTGTAACACATTTGGTACAAAAGCCAAGTGAGATGAGACAAACGATATTCATAGCATAAAACAAAGCATCACTAGCTGGGGCTAATTGAAACAACATACACTTTGAGGAGAAATAGTGTCACAAAGCTCCAAAAGAAAATCAACTGAAGCACTCAGTTGCTCAACATTATTTTCATTGTCATGTTCTGCCATATAAGAAAAAGCAATATTCATACTTCTCATCTATAGCTGAAAACTCATGTTTAGAAAATTTTGCCAAACATGACCTAGAGTTTTCCAGAGATAAAATTATGGCACATGTAAGATATGACATTTATCACAGCATGGCTGACGTATGATAAGATCTCAACTCAGTGTAACTTCTAAAAATCATCACTTTGCAAGTTAACCATCAAAAGTAAAGACAAAATTATATCCATAAAAAGATCTCTAACTGAACTTTCACCTGAAATGCGGTGAAGTAAGGAATCATCTGGTCTTCTCCTCTTTCTCTCCTTAATCCTTACTGGAAAAATATACAAGTAAATGAATTCAGCTAATGTATATGAAGGCTGAATTGACAACTTTAGACCAATAAGTACAACAGCATTCCTAAAATGCAAACCTTGTCTGAGAAATCTTCTCCGCAACACATCACTGAACCGTTGGTCAGAACCAGCTCCAATTTTCTTAGGACTCAATAATCCCAACTTATCAAAGAAATAACACTTGCATGATGCACTTTTTGGAAATATATCACACTGTGAACCATCTTACTCCAGGAAAAAAAAAAGTACAAATAATCAAAACAAAATAGCCGATCAATGTGAATCTACCTATACAAACAACACAATAGTAAATCAAAATCAAACACATAACAAAAAATCTTCAGGTTATTCTTCTTATCATTCAATTTTGATTACCATACATACATACTCACAAAATTTCGAGGTCAAAATATAGCAAGATAATCAGATATGTAAAGCCTAGATGGTCATAACTACACATTGTTATTTTCCAATCGAATCCATCACATAATAATAGATCCTAAGGAAATTGCAGTGATCATCAAAAAATTTCAATATAAACATTTAAATAGAAATAAACTTAAACAATCTAGCTTAAACTATAACGAAAATTTAAAATACTAACCTTCGGCTACTTTGAGATCCTCCTTGAGCCTGAGAATTTCTCGTTTACGCTCTTTTGCCTAAAAAATGAAAGTTAAGTAACTGATAATAGAAATAGGAAATCGAAGGAATTAAAGGAAATTGATCGAACTTTTTGTTTCCATTTAACAGCATCATCGGAATGAGAAAGAGGCGCGCAGGAAGAAGAAGCTGCGGCGGCAGGTTGAGGAACGGCGGCGGTGGAGGAAGAAGGCGGAGCCGGTGTTGCTGCCGGAGGCTTGTGGAGAAGCTTTGATCGGACGAGTGCCATTGCGATCGCGAGTTTGAACGATTCATCTGAGTGGCTCTTCGGTTGCTCTCTCAAAATCTCCATTTCTCTCACAGTGGTAAATGGCGGGAGTTAGCTTGTTTATAAAACGTTACTCGCGTGAGTTTTTTGGATTTTGGACTAAAAAGTATTTTTATTAAATATGTTTGCTTAGTTATGTAGTTTTCCCATATTCCGTAGGTCATATTTAAACGAAATTTAAATGTCTATTAATTTTAGAATAACTTTACACATGCGGAGTTTAAAAATGACTAAACTTCAGGTACATATGGTCGTAATTCAAGCACAAAATAGTTAAACTAGTCATATTTCTCTAAAGTTCAAGTAAAAATAATTGAAGCAATTGTAAGTGCTTACATATCTAAAATTGTTTTGAAATGAGTGTACTTATAATATTTTAAGTATAACGGATATAACTTGAATGGTGGTACAATAATCCGAGTAATATGCACTTCGATCGTTAAATATGGTGGCTCTATTTGAGAAAATAATTCTAGCATAAATTTTAACATACAAAATAATACAAGTATTTAGTTGAACGAGTTGAAAACTACAATATTATATTAATATTAGGTGTTGGTCAATCATACAAGAGAAAATGATACTGCATAACAATATTGGTTATCTCCATTAAATTGTACTCATATCAAAGGAGCACAACAAGGACACTCGATTGTTCTTATAAATCTCAATGGAATAGAGTCATTTTAAGTAGAACCCCCCTTCTTACGATATGTCAAATAGAGCGGGAAATCAGGTAATAGCTCAGAAGGAATTTTGAGTGTGAGCTTACACACCTAAAGACTCAGTAAAATCCTACAAGGTAGGAAGAGGGTGGTGTACACAAACCTTACCCCTTAGATTTGTGAGATCGAGATGTTGTTCTCAGTAAAATCCTACAAGGTAGGAAGAGGGTGGTGTACACAAACCTTACCCCTTAAATTTGTGAGATAAAGATGTTGTTTTCGACCGTATAGAATACTGATGGAAGCAAAGATATGATGGAGAATTCAACCACTAGGAGTAGAACTTCAAGAACCCTTTTAAATCACAACATACTACTCAAAAGACGAAACAAAAAGAAAAGCAAATTATACATATACAAAAACATAACAGAACCAGCAGAAGATAAAACTTAAATGTGTCGGAATTTTCCTTCAAAAATGGTATAGAAAGGCTCAAGGAGTTGAAGTATGAACTCAACAGATTTGACAAAACTTTTAATCCATCTAGTCAAAAGAGAGGAGATAAATAAATAACTAATGAAATACAAAATAAGGGCCTCTTTGCCTAGAGCAAATATGAAGTACACAATTAACCATCCTCAAAAGGCAAAATCTTTCTTTCAACATACTACTTTCACCTTGGGAAAACAAAAAATACAACTCACTTAAAAATCAACCTGCTCTCGACCATCCTGCGGTTCAGTTGCTCTAAACTCCATTGGACATCAACAAGAAATGCTGAAAAGTGAGTTTTGAGTACATTCCATCTACTGAGGTTACAGAAAATCGATCTTCTCAAAGAGTTGATCGAGCTTTTATTGAAAGAGAGCTTTGCATGCCTCAACATCGGATGCTTGTGAATCCAATACTGCTTGGCCTGTAGGACTAGAGCTAATAGATCCCATTGTAGCTGTGAATACGTCTTTCTGGTATAGATCATCGGTTACCTTCTTCAAGATCTCATTGACCACCTTGAAGTCGAAAGCTCCAGCCAAAACTAGTCTTGATATTATGTCACCAAAATTTACCGGTGCTTTTGGAAGATCCATGGCAAGGTCATCCAGCAGAGAGGAAAAATTCAAGAATCCAGTGACCAAGTCCCCAGCAGTAAAAACCTTCTTCGCAAACAAGTGTTCGAGAAGCTGTGCAACTGGTTCAACACATGGTGGGCTTTTGTCTAGACCAATTGATATTGCTTCTTTGACAACCTCAGAATGGTAGGCTGGGGATTTGAGCTCCTCAACACACTGCAAAGCTTCTTCCAGAAGCCTAACACTGAAATATTCCTCAAGAAGAGATGCAGTTTTTCTCTTTAGTACATCAGGTGTCGAACTTGCAGCAGGAGCCTGGGGTTTTGCAACAACTGGAGAAACAACAATTGTTGAAGGTGGTCTAACCGGTCCGGGAACCTGTGATGCAGGGTTCATGCCAATACCATAGCCCGTAGGGTGAGCAGGAGGAGCACCACTACCTTGCAAGAGGGCACTAGGCCTGCCACTCACGTAACCACCACTACCCTGAGGCAGAAGTTTTGGGTTCAATGCGGGCGACTTGCCAACCAATGGTGGCTGACTTCGTCCACCAGCCTGAACCAGTGGTCCATTACCTCTTGGCATAGAGCGGGATCTAGGAACTTCCCAGTTGTCATTATCCATCCCAGGTGTACCAGGCATCTTCCTATTTCCGGGCATTCCAGGCATCATACCACCAGTGCCTGGCCGATTGATAGGGAAGCCACCAGGGCTCAAACTCCCTTGAGCCGGAGGACCACGGGAATTTCTCATGCTTGCAGTGGCACCAGGACGCAAGCCCAAGGTCTTTTCTGCTTCAGAGTGAATCTCCGTGATGGTTTTTGCTTTCACCTGTGCAAAAAGGAAAGAATATTAAACCATAAGAGAGTACTCTAGGGAATGAACAGGCAACAAATCCAAGATAGAAAGAATGAATAAGGTGTCACCTCTTCCCGCCTAGGGACCCAGCTATTGGAACGTAAGTCCAGCACATTACGAACCATGAACCGCAGTCGGGGAGCCAACTGGGGGTTCGTTGATAGTTCCTTCAACCGATTAAAGTACACATCGTTGATGCGCCTTGATTTTTGGTTCTCATCAAGCTGCTTGCCAATGGTGTTGAAGAACTGACAGATGGCTTCAACGTTCTCTTCTTCCGGACAGCTTGTGGGATCTTGTCCTAATAGTTCCTGTTAACAAATCAGTAATTACATTCCAGTTTAATGCATTAAAGACAGCAATCAGTATGGAACAAAAAGACATGAGCAAAAGGAAACAATTACCAACCTGAACAATGTGGTGAACAATCTTTTCAGGGACCATCTTTTGCTTCAAAAGCTCGCCAATAAGCTTAATATTGCCAAGAGTCCGCAATTTGATCAACCTTTCTTTGTCCTTGCGTTCTGACTCCTGATCAGGGGCTGTCATTTGCCTCGCCTCTTCTCGCAGCTTGTGAGCACCTTCAAATGCCTCCTGACAGTTATTCAACAGAATGCGCTTGAACGTAATCTCTTTGCCACCAGGTTCATCAGAGGGAAATGGAGGCAGCTTTTCATTAAGATCAGAACACAGTTGGGCATACATCGGGCAAAATGTTGGTTCCAACACAGCCTTGTCAAATATCAAGGAAATAACACCCTGAAAGTGAAGATAGAACACATTAAATTTCCAAGGTAAGGAAAAATTTGAGGTGAACAAAAGCACAACTAAAAAAGAGGTATGCCAGAGAAAGGAAGACAGACCTTTAGGATGTCTGCACTTGTTATCCCTGAATCTATCAGTTGACCTTTGAGGAGATCAAACTTCTCTGGAGTCAGCTTGTTGAGGATACTGTAATCAATATTAATTACGATCAATGAGTTAAGATTAATCCATACGTTCAACTAATGCCACATGTAGTAGTCTCATGTGCAAGTGAAAACATATCAAAAGGAAGTTTTGTATTGCGCAGGTAGAGATATACAGACATCTAACAGAATACAATAAAGCAGCGAATAGGGGAAATCAAGAGATGGACAGGGAGACAGAGAGATAATGAACAACAATTACGCATATATATTTTGACAAAATGCATAACTATTACAGAGAAAAAATTACCCCTTCACAGTCTTCAAGACACGAGCTTCATCAGAAAGATTGCCTCTTCGAACTGACCATGGCAGCTCAGCTTTGACAAGTGTAGGAGCAGGTCCTCCCTAATTCACAGATAAAAATAAAGGTTTCTGAGATCAAGAACTGAAAATAGCTTCATATCAGATATAAGTGTGCTTTGAAAATCGTGACAACAACAATGCCCTTTGCTATAACAGAGAAAAAATGGAAATAAATTACGTGAAGAAAAATAGACATCTCCTCTGATAAACTAGCTGCCTTTCAGAACTATCATCATAATTGAATGATCAATCGATATCACTAAAACCCCTTACACCTAATTTTATATTACTACAGCCCAATTACTGGAGTTCCTGATCCACCACTAAATTTTGGCAAGGTACTGTAAAATGATTAACTTAACAACTTCTCTTCATTTCTCAACTCTCATTTTCAGTTGGGACTGAAGAATGTGTTGAAAGGTGTCTTAGCAAAACTGCCAGATTGTTTTCCTAGCAGAGGTTTCTTAAGATAGATACTGGATGTGTTCTGGATATAATACATTAGCTTAAGAATTACCCCTCGGTTGGGAGATATTTGAGTTCTTGCAAACTGTGAGTTAAGCTGTTCTTGCCGGCCACCAAATTCTCTGTTTTCTCGTAGAGTGTCCCATGATCTGTCCTCTGCGGGGGCAGAAAATTGTGATGACTTGCTACGCCAGTCACGGCTATCTGGCTCAGAATAACGAGTCTGAGATTGGACCTGCACCTGCAGACAAATAAATGAGACAACTTGTGGCAACAGAGATTCATAGTGTAAGTAACTATAAAGTACAGCATTCCCTCTCTGTTCACTCTGTGCAGGAGCAGTCATGTTGTGAGTGGGTGGGGTTCCTGACATCACAAAAATCATAAAGGGGAAGGAAGTACAACTATCTTAACAGATACTCACATTGGTGTCTGCACGACTTCGACTGCCATCTTCACCAAACAATTCAGATTCAACTTCTTGTTTGATTCGAAGGATATCATCAGAAATGGCAACCACCTAGACACAAACAATCAACCCAATGAAAAACTGTAAGAAGGAAGAAATTAAGGTTGCCATATACATAAGCCAAAACTTTAAGATACCACTCTTACCTCCCTCAGTTGCAGCAGCTGATCTCGAGTATACCTAACACACTCACGGCCCTCAAAACGTGAGTCTCCAGTCTACAAATATAAAAGGATAGTCAAGACACATATCACAAAGGAGTTCTTAAAATTGAATCTCAACAATGAAAGAAAGGCATTATAGTAAATAAACGTGACAAGCATCAAGAACACTTGCACACTTGAGATGTCCAAATAAAGAGAGTTGGTCATCAGAAGCTACATTAAGATCCAATTTAAAGAAATGTTTACTACTCTCTGAGTTGCGCCAGTTTTATTAGAGAAAAACATGCAACCAACTGATAACGAGCTCATATGAACAGCATAGCTTCTTGGAACTTCTTCTAACAAGTAACACTTGATGGGAATTTCAATGTTAGTAGGGTCTTTATGAGCAACACAATACTCCTTGGTTGCCCACCTAAAGCCTACCAATTGTTCTCCGTCCATATTTACAGCAGAAACACATTCTTAAGTGAGCTGCCAAGAATTAGGACGTAAAAGGCAAAAATAACGGCAGAAATAATACATACTGATGCATGGATATTTCTATGCTACCGACAAGCCCTAATTCTGCAACTTAAAAGAACCAGGTGGACTACACATTCTTTAACAAAAATTAACCCCATTAAGGTCCGGCTTGCATGCAGCTCAACTAGTTCCACGAGATACATGCCACCTCCCACCAACAACAGGTACCAGGCAACTCTATAAGGCTAGGACAAATAGGAAGAAATCACCTAGTGTTTTTTGTCTCGGTTGGGTTTGAACATGAGACTTCATGGTTCTCACCCACTTCATTGAGATCTAGGTCACAGCCTCGGATGCTAAAAATTCAATTTTTAATCATTCTTCCAACAAAAAAAACATAAAAAACAAGAGACACAGCTAACATTAGCAATTAGGCATAGCACAAGCTACACAGACCAATAACAGATTATAAAATCAAAGATTAACCCAAAAAAACTCAAATCTTTAATCATTCTTCCAATAAACAGACCCCTAAAAGAACAAAAGACACAACTAACATTACCAATAAGACTTAACACAAGCTACACAATCCAATAAATCAAAGATTAACCAATAAACAGACCCCTAAAAGCACAAAAGACACGACTAACATTACCAATAAGACTTAACACAAGCTACACAAACCAAAAAATTCAAAGATTAACCAATAAAACTCAATCTTTACTCATTCTTCCAATAAACAGACCCCTAAAAGAACAAAAGACACTACTAACATTACCAATAAGACTTAAACACAAGCTACACAAACCAATAACAGATATCAAAAATCCAAAATTAACCCAAAGAAACTCAATATTTACTCATCCTTCCAATAAACAGACCCATAAAAAGAACAAAAGACACAACCAACATTGGCAATAGACTCTCTAACAGATTGACAAACCCAATATTAACCAAAACAGAAACCAACAACAGCTAAAAACACCCAATTCAAAGCCAAACACCCAAATAGAACCAAAATACTCAGATCTGAACAAAAGGGTATAAAAATTCAACCTTGAAAGATGAAATAGATGAAGAACCGCCATGTGGACGAAGCAAAGGGAGATCTGAATTAGTCGAGGAAGGTTCAAAGCGAGGGCCAAGCACTCTGCTTCCACCACCTCTGTTACCACCACCTGGTCTCAAACTTAACACCGTCTGATCAGCCTGCATAATACCTTAACTCAATTTCTCCACCGTCCGATCAATTCGAACAAAAAAAGAATCCAAATCTCTCAAAAAACACCCAAATCAAGAAAAGCCCAGATACAAATAATATGTATCTAACACAATGAAGAAATACTCAGATAGAATTATGTATATATAAAGGGGTGGTGACCTTTTTAGAGAGAGAAAGGGAGAATTTTTTTTAGAGAGAGAGAGTATTTCCTCTCTCTGCTAGGGAGAAGGAATGAAGAGAAGAGAGGTGAGGCCGTTTATGAGAAGGAGAAGAGGAGAAAGAGGGAAAGGAAACCCTTTTTTGGGATAGGTTTGGGAGTTTGAGATTTGTGTGAGGGTATTTTTGGTATATTAATTCTTTTTACTATGTATATTAGGAAGTATTTGGGTGCATTTTTAGGAAATACATGCCCTTTTTTACTATTTTACCCTTGGGCTATGGTTCAAAGTTTTGCTTTTGGGCCAATGAAAGTTTTTTGACACATTTATGTCATGACTATAAGGACACTATTTTTGGGAAGTAAAAGTAATTAAATTATTTTGGAAAAAAAAAAAAGTAGTAGGTATTTAGTATTCAAACTTTGATTTCGGCTAATAAGTAAATAATTTAATTTGGAGAGTGTATATTTAGATATTTTAATCTGATATGATAATTAAATGTTACAATTCGTCTCTGTTTTGGCTCGTGGATACCTGATATTGACGTGGTACATAAATTTTGAAGGTATTTAGATTACCATTTTGTAGATTAGAGTGTTTAACTTACATAATACAGATACGTTAAGGTGTTTAGATGTGCATAGTCGAAGTTTGAGTGTTTATTTATCAATTGAAGTCAAATTTAAGACTTGTTTATATGTTTTTTTGGGTAAGTAAATTCTATTTACCAAGTAAACGCTACAGATCAAGAAAAATCAGCATGTATGGACATAAGCTCCATCCTTGCTAAAGCCTAACTCTCATATCTAACTAGCTACACCATATGGATACATATTCAAAACATGTTAGCAAGTAGATATCGATTGTCTCCCTCATGCGTCTCCTGAATAATATGTTTAATAAGTGAACTTGCTAGTTGCTTCTTCTGCTTAAATATCATGTTAATATGTTCCAACCATAAGCAATACATTGTGCTAGCCATTGTCAATTTATACACAAGTATTGTGCTACGTTTATCCTTCATATACTTGATTGTCTAGTAAACCTCAGCTATCCAGTTCATTATGCCTTTATTAATACCTTGTCGAGTTAATATTTTACTTCACACTTCTACAACATATGCATATTGAAAGAACATGTGGTTGAGATCCTCATTCATCTGCTGACATAGAGGATATATAGGAGACTGTATCACACCTCGTTTTAGTCAATCTATCTTTAGGTGCAAGCCTTTCATATACTGCTAGGTACAAAATGAACAGTCATTTAGGAGCTCCCACGTATTCATCCACACCAGTGATCTCCACTCTACCTTCTCCATTGTACCTTTCATCTGCGTATTTGCCAATGGAGTACTTTTCTATGACTCTTATACATGTCTCAATACGTATAGTCAGCCTCTTGTAAATATTGGACAGTTTTCAGAATTCTTTGTACCACCCAAGAAACTTGCTTGACTTGTATGTTAGATATGCATTTCATTAACTAATGAAGGCAAAAACTAGTCTTTCTAATAATTCCAAATAAACGCTGAGAACGACATAATGAAGTTACAAAATCTATTTTTCGACGTGTAAATTGAACTTCAAATAACCTATAAGTTGAGGTAACGTGATTTACATGCATGCATGTTTTAACATAATATTGAAAAATTATATTATAGAAAAAAATGTTGTATAGTATTTATTTTGATCAAAGATAAGTTATAACATTCTCCGTTATTAGTTATTTGTATCATTAATAATTTTTAATACACTGATTTTGACTCTTGGAATCACAAATAAATACGACAAAAACGATATAATGATTTTAAAAAGTTTTTTTCTACGTGTAAGTTGAACTTCAAAAGACTTACTTAAGGTAAAGATAGACATATTTTTAACATGATATTGAAAAAAAAATTGTGTAAAGAACTTGTATAACCAGGTGGGAAAAAAAAAAGAACTTGTATAACCTTTGTTTTAGCCAAGATAAATATCAATACTTCTGATATAAAAACTATGATACTTAAAATCACAAGTACAACAAAAAGTGCAATAATATAAATTGGGTTTAGATAATTTTTTATATCATTAACTTCTAAGATCATGACACTTGAAATCACAAAGTAAAACGATACAAACGACAATATAACTAATGTTAAAGATTGTTATCACAGGTGTCAAACAAAGTTTAGATGACGTGTTTAAAGTAACATGATGATCCATATGTTTTCGATACAAACAACAATATAACTAATGTTAAAGATTGTTATCACAACTGTAAAACACAGTTTAGATGACTCGTTTAAAGTAACATGATAATTCATATGTTTTAACATATAACTAATTTCTCGATACGTGTGTTACACGTATATTTTAAGTTAGCTATTATACAGCACCAACAACATGACAATGCATTACTGAATCTATACTCAGGAATAGAAATACTTTAAAAAATGCATGATTTAGCAAGTAAAAAATGCTAACTAAATAGTTAAAAATACCAAAGACCATATAGCTTAATTGACTACAAGTCAAATAAGCTATAAACCTCTTTAAACAATTATAATAAGGTAAGTAATAATGATTTCAATAATCTTTCCTAAATTATTTATATTATACCTTCTAAATTCCTAAATAAATATTGTACTTCAAATCACACGTTATAAAACGATGACCAGCCATACAAACACAACTTCACAAGGGTATAAACATATTATTACTATTCTAAAAAGAGATTATCTCCTTATATTACATGAAAATCATATATGATAAATACTATACATTACTATACATGATAAATACTAAACATAGTAAATACAACATAAACAAGGTCAAACATAAGAACTAAAAATAAGTGACAACACACAAGAACAATAAATTTTCTCACACACACAACAAACTAAAGTTGATACAAAGACAAACATATTATTATTATTACAAGAAACTAAAAATCAACTTACAAACACAAATAGCATAAACATATTCATTATTACAACAAGAAACTAAAAACCAACTTCTAAAGTCCAAACATATAAACATTCTTTACACACCTAAAAACAAGATCAAACATAAGAACTACAAAAAAAAAAGTTGAAACAAACAAACATCAAACTATTTCAATCTATTGCAACATCTAATCAACTTCTTCAATCTTAGGTCCCGTACCGGCCCCGGTACCACCACCGGGCATTTGATCATCGTCCATCGGACCACCACCACCGCCATCACCACCACCTTGATACATTTTTGCAATTATAGGATTACATATCCCTTCAAGTTCCTTTAACTTGTCTTCAAGTTCATCAACTTCAGCCAATTGGTTCTTATCAAGCCACTCTATAGTTTCTTGCACACTAGTTTCAATCTTTTCTTTATCCTCAACACTCAATTTACTTGCAATTTTCTCATCTTTTATTGTATTCCTCATATTATATGCATAATTCTCAAGTCCATTTTTTGCTTCAACTTTCTTTTTCACTTCTTCATCTTCAGATTTATACCTCTCAGCATCTCTTACCATTCTATCAATTTCATCTTTACTCAATCTCCCTTTGTCATTTGTAATTGTAATCTTGTTCTTCACCCCTGCAGTCTTGTCCTCCGCGGTCACGTTTAGTATCCCATTCGCGTCTATATCAAACGTGACGTTGATTTGCGGAACCCCTCTTGGTGCTGGAGGGATACCAGAGAGTTCAAATTTTCCAAGAAGATTGTTATCTCTTGTTCTTGCTCTTTCACCTTCATAGACTTGGATTAGTACACCTGGTTGACTATCCGAATAAGTCGAAAAAATCTGTTCTTTTTTCGTTGGGATCGTCGTGTTTCGTGGTATTAAAGTTGTCATAACACCACCAGCAGTTTCAAGTCCAAGACTCAATGGTGTAACATCAAGTAAAAGCAAATCTTGAACTTTTTCATCACCTTCACCAGTCAAGATAGCTGCTTGAACCGCGGCCCCATACGCGACCGCCTCATCCGGATTTATACTCTTGCAAAGCTCCTTCCCATTAAAAAAGTCCTGCAATAGTTGTTGAACTTTCGGTATCCTAGTTGATCCACCTACAAGAACAACTTCATGAATTTGAGATTTATCAACTTTAGCATCCCTTAAACACTTCTCAACAGGCTCCATACACTTCATAAACATATCCATACACAATTCCTCGAATCTAGCTCGAGTAATCGTAGCATAAAAATCAATCCCTTCAAACAAGGAATCAACTTCAATAGTCGTTTGAGTCGTAGACGACAAAGTCCTCTTCGCCCTCTCACACGCGGTCCTCAATCTTCTCAACGCTCTAGCATTTCCACTCAAATCCTTCTTATGTTTCCTTCTAAACTCTGTCACGAAATGATTCACTAACCTATTATCAAAATCCTCACCACCTAAATGTGTATCCCCTGCAGTTGCTTTAACTTCAAATATCCCTTCTTCAATAGTCAAAATCGAGACATCGAACGTTCCGCCTCCCAAATCGAAAACAAGTACATTTTGTTCACCTCTTCTTGAAGCCTTTTTATCTAAACCATAAGCAATAGCAGCAGCAGTAGGCTCATTTATAATTCTTAAAACATTCATACCAGAAATAGCACCAGCATCTTTAGTTGCTTGTCTTTGTGAATCATTGAAGTATGCTGGAACCGTTACGACCGCGTTTTTCACTTTGAATCCTAAGAAAGACTCTGCTGTTTCTCTCATTTTGACCAACACCATGGATGAAATCTCCTCAGCTGAGAATTGCTTCTTTTCACCTTTGTAAGTTACCTCGATCATAGGCTTGTCACCTGGACCTGAATAAACCTATCGATAAAAACACAATTATTATCGTTGAAAAACAAAGTAGATGTTCTTCAAGCTTAGATGCGGATATCATGAGATCAAATCAAATCACATTGCGATAGGAACTTCACCTATACAAAAACTCTTTGACTTCTTCCCTTCAGAAGAACAACAATCGACTCAAACAACTCTAAATTAGTCGAATCCAAAATCCTTTTGACAAAAATAAAAATACCCTCTTTTGTAAAGAAATACCACTATATATTCATCTACAAAATACATGTGTGATGTACGAGTTGGGTCTAAAGAGAATATGTGAGGTCAGGAGGTTATTTTCTCTAGACCCTCAAACCCCAAAAAATCATTTTTTCGATTTAAATAAACTATAGAAATAAAAGCACCAACAACAAAAATGATAAAGATAGCCAAAGTAAACGAATATTATGATAGTATAAACACTACTACCTACACTAAATAACAAGATAGTAAAATAATAATAATATTGTATCACACAATTAGTTGCACCAAAAGATAATAACCATTTATCTTTTATCAATTTCAAGTTATAGTCACTAATTAACATGACAAAAATCACTTCAATGTTACAAACCAACTACAACATACCCCATGTAATCTTATATGTCTATACACCAATCGAGAGGCAGATCCAAAATTAAAATTTTTTAATTTCCTTTTAAAAGAAGGAGGGGTTCAAATCCACGACTCTAGTGTAAAAAAATATTTTCACGATCACTTCTTTCTCACTGAAGCGTCAATCAATTTTGTTAAGAGTTCACAAGTTAATGTACATATATATTTATTTAATTTTTTTTTATAAAAATATAGAGTCTACAAAAAAGCTATTGAGTTCATTTGAACCCAAAAACCCCACCTACCTCCACCTCTATGCAAACCTTACTTTTTATCTCTCAAGCTAAGAAAATCAATACAAAACCTCATAAAAAAAACAATCACTTTAATATTACTATAATTTTAACAAACTAAAATCCACATATATAATAACACAAACAAAATACCTTAAAAGGCCACAACTTCATATCACTTTGAACAGATGGATCACTAAATCTTCTACCAATTAATCTTTTAGCATCAAAAACAGTATTATGTGGATTCATAGCAACTTGATTCTTAGCTGCATCACCAATCAAACGTTCAGTATCAGTAAAAGCAACATAAGAAGGTGTTGTTCTATTTCCTTGATCATTTGGTATTATTTCAACTCTATCATTTACCCAAACACCAACACAACTATAAGTTGTACCTAAATCTATTCCTATCCCTTTTCCCTCTTCACTACTAGTACTAGTAGACATTTTTTTTTTCAAGATTCTTTTTTGGGTATGTTGGAAAATTGGTCTAGTATGTGTATATGTTGTAAAGTTTGTATTTGGGATGTGTATATATATACAAGTTTGAGGAAGAATGGAGATGGTTCTAGATTTTATAAAATTGTTCTAATCTAACTGATTAAATTTAAAATGTTCGATAATTATATAATAGGTATATAATTTATGTATATCGATTAAAGAAAGTAAACAGTAAATCTGTTCAATTATTTACGTGAAGATCTTAAAGGAGTTATTATCTTAATAATGTATATTTATGTGATTTAATTTATTTATTATTTTTAAAAAATATATTTTTGACAATTTTTAATTTACTTTTCACGTAATATATTTATGATTAGAAAATTTTACATGTTTCTTATTTAAGTTTATAAAATACTGTTCTTTTTTTTAAAAAAAAAAACTTTATATCAAATTAAAATGGAAGAACAAATTGAAACAAAATTGAAACGAAGAGGATAATAAATTGATACTAAGTAGTTCTAACTTTGAAAATACATGTCTAGACAATTTAACATTCTAACTTACAAAATGATCGTTTAGATATCTCTTAAATTTTTATATCACGTCAACATTACGTGTTTACGAGACATATGGCGATGTGATATGTGGTGATTATCCTAAATTTGAGCAGCGGTGGACGGTGACGTATGGCGGAGCTCACGGCGGAGTGAGGTGTCAAGAAAATTGATGAGTTGTTGAATATAATGAACTTACACGTAGCTATTTTGTAAGTTTTGTGAAGTACTTTGAAGTTGTATTTTTTGTCAGGTTGTAAAATGGGTTATTGGGCTATTTTTTGGGCCTAGAAATTGTGCAAGTAGAACTTGGGTTTGATTTCACTGAGCCCAATGAGTGTGAATTGGACCGTCTGCAGCCCAACTGCAATATAGTCGCAGGCAAGATCGAGTGAATCTATGTATTATTTTAGAGAGAAGTATTGAAAAACACTTCTGAATTTAGCACGAATTATTAGTTTTATCTTACGAACTATTAACACCCTTAAACACACTCATTTACTTGACTAACTAAATTTAGATTATACTCTCGTTCTGCCACGTGATATAACAAGTGGTCTCAAACTCTTGTAGAAGCATTAGACTCTTAATGGAAAGTCGAGAGAAGTGTTGAAAACACTCCTAAACTTTGTGAGAATTTATGGGTGTATTTTACTCGTGTTGCAATATCGAGGGTGTATTTAAATTTAGTTAGTTAAGTAAAGGGATGTTTTAAGGCTGTCAATAATTCATGAATGATACTAATAATGTGTGTTGAGTTTAGAAGTATTTTCAATACTTCTCTCTATCATTTTATGCAAATATTAATTATTCATATATTAGTTATATATCTATTAGCTATCCTGCATAAAATAATAATAGTTTCTCTCATAACTTATACATGTATTAGTTATGCGGGTTTCTATTTTAAAAAAAATCAAAATATGGGCATTGCCCATTTATTAAAATAAACCAGTCATACAAATAATTGTATACATGAATAACTTATTTCATATCTATTACAGAATGTCGTATAAGTTATATAAACATTAATACTTGAATAACTTGTTTCTTATCTAGCTACCAACCGACCCCTTAATGTTTAGCAAACAACACAAAGCACACTATTATTGGTGCAAATTACATTTTTAGTTAGAAAAGATATATTATTTTAGATACTTGTATTTGACAAGATATATACATGTATTTTAAATACACGTGAGTTAAATTAGATGTAATTTGTTCAAAACGTGATTCACATGTATCTATTATTGGCCTCTCTCCTTCTCCCCTTCCTCTCCTTATATGTATTTGTATTTCACAATTAGAGTACATGTATATGTGTTATGTGTTTTCAGTGCCAATGTTTAAATCAATTTCATCCAATATATTCGATATCAAATATCTAATGTGAATACAATGTATTTAGAACAAATTAAAATCGTATATCTTATATATTCATGTATTTGGTATCAAAATGTGTATTGATGCATTCATCAATTGCCTTTTAGTGCCGTCACCACCGAGCTTAAAAAGGGTCGAAAGAGAGAGAGAGGGGACAGGGTGGGGGTAGTAGAAAGAGGGGAAAGCGTGGAGGGAGAGAGCGAGGAGAGGAGTGCGAACGAAAGATTATGTAATTATAATATAATGAGATTCAATAGATATGATAGAGATATTTGTCTAATTAGGTTCCTTTTTCTTTAGTATTTGACTGAATCCAAGTAAGTTCATAATAATTAAAATAAAAAGCTCACACACCTAATAATTTAGCTATAAAATTCAAAAATCGAAATATTTAGCTATTGACCATTTAACTTAAAATCATAAAACAAAGGTTTTGGAGCCAATAAGAATTATCAATTATCAACCATATAAATAGAGCAAAAGAGGAAAAAAAAAAAAGAGTTAAGCCATATGGATAAGATCCACCACACTCTGTTTTAGCTCCTTCTCTGTAAACACCACCCACCCCCATCGTCCATGGCGGGTCTCACCACTAGTACCTCCTTCACCTTGACACCCATTTGCTCTAAGCCCTTAACCAACAAACCCCTTTTCCTCCCTTCCCTTAATTCTTCCATTTTTGGGCTTCGATTTTATATTCCTCAGCTTCGTTCTTGCCCTTCACTTATCTGCTATTCCGCCACTATCTCCGCCCGATACGGAGGAGGTGGTGGTAGAGGAGGATTCAGACCGCCCCCACGTTCTGAGGAAGATGAAGCACTTGATATTTCATCTATCAGGTATTTACATGTTTTTGTGTAACTCAGTTTGTGTAACATTATGCTAAAAATCTTATCTTTTTTGGTTTTATTTGATTGTTGTGATGTTAAATGTGTTTGTTTGGGTTTAAATTGTATTGGGTTTTTGTTGAAGACGTTAATTCCTCACCCCCATTTCCTTTAAGCCCTTAATTCTTCCATTTTTGGACTTCGATTTCACTTTCCTGAGCTCCATTCTTGTTCATCCCATATCTACTATTCTGCTACTGTCTCCGCCCGATATGGAGGCAGAGGAGGATTCGAGCCGCCCCCACGTTCTGTGGAAGATGAAGCACTTGATATTTCATCTATCAGGTATTTACATGTTGGTGTGTGTAGTTGTGGTGGAAACAGAATCTTGCATAAATGTAGTGTAAGACACTATACAATAGACCCTTGTGGTTCGGCCCTTTCCCGGATTCCACCCATAGCGGGAGCTTAAATGCACTAGGATGCCCCTTTATTGTGTAATTGTTGTACACTCAGCTTGTGTAACATTATGCTAAATTCTTATCCTTTTTTGTTTGGTTTTTGGTCTTCTTGGTTATTTTGATGTTAAATGTGTGTGTTTGGGTTCAGAAGTATTGTTTTTCTTGTTGAAGATGTTAATTTTATCAGAAACAGCCTCCCTACCTCCCTATTATGTTAGTGGTAAGATCTGAGTACCTTCCCCGGACCCATGGGGTTACACTGGGTATGTTGTTGTTGTTAATTTTTTAGCTTTCCTTGTGGTGTTTTGAAAGACGAAGCACTCAATTTTCCACTATCAGGTATTTACATGTTCTTGTGTAGTTGCTGTGCACCCAGCTTGTGTAACATTACGCTAAATTCTTCACCTTTTTGTTTCGTTTTTGGTTTTATTTGTTTTTTGTGATGCTAAATGTGTGTGTTTGGTTTCAAATGTATGGTTTTTTGCTAAAGATGTTAACTTTTTAGTGTTATTATTGTGGTGTTTTGAAATAGGTCAGACAAGGTTAGGCTCATTGATGATAAGCAGAACATGGTTAGTCTGATTTCACATTTGCTTGTTGTGTTGGTTTCAAAGTTGTATTGATTACTGATATTTTTGCCCTGATTGATTTTTGTTATGTAGTTGGGGATAGTGTCGAAAATGGAAGCTCTTCAGAGAGCTGAGGATGCAAGCCTTGACTTGGTATGTTTCTGTAAGACTGTTAAATCTTTTTTCGGCTTTTGTGATTATGTGGGAATAAAGTATCCCTCAAATGTGACAATGTAGTCTTCTAGTTTGCCTCATTTGTTCTAGTAATCTTGTATTGAATGATAAATGTGGAGTCAAGAAAACAATTTTATTCATGAGATGGCCAAAATATAGCAGGTATTAAGTGTTAAAGTAGGCAAAGTTGACTGGAACGATCAATCTTGATAGGAAGAGTGTGTACTCTGTACTGGTTGGGGAAATAGGTGGATAGCAGGAAGAATCGAATACTATTGCTTCAGGTTATTAGGTGTAGTTAGAAGGGAATATGATCCAGGAAAAAGAAACTGAAAAGAGTGTTTATGCTTTTCTAGAGGAGTAGCTTATCCAGAATATTTGTTATGATAATGTTAATATTGGTTTGATTGTGTTATTGTTTCATTTGGTGGATATCTGTAGGTGATTCTATCGCCAGAAGCAGACCCGCCGGTCGTCAAAATTATGGATTACAAGTAAGATATATCGATTAGAAGTGTTTTTTCTCTGAATTTCGATTATATATATACTTCTTGATTCCTAGAATGATCTAATGGGAATTGGAGTATTAGCTTTATGAGTGATTAAGGTCGTAATTTGCAGCTTGAAACATCTAATAGAAGTAATTGTGGAACCGATATACAAATAGGAATAATTGTTGTGCCCTTTGTTCCATTTCATTAGTCCTAGTTTTACTTGAAAGTTTTACTAGTATAAGATTTAAGAGTGTTTACTATTTCTTACGGTTGTATGGTGATATTTGTGTTATTGGAAATAGAATAGAGAAGTAGAATTGAAAGAGTGAAAATCATGATATCTTTTGAGTTATATATTTCTGTCAAAACTTTTCTTTTTAGGGAAGTAGACAATATTCAAGACGGTTCAATAAGAAAAGTAAGGGAAGGGAGAGTTTCTATTGGTCATCATTCTTTCATTTGTTTAGGCTTCAAATTGGTTGTGCATTATTCCTGTTTGATATGATTGATCATAATGCCTTTCTAGAACCAAAGTTCAGACCAAGCTTAATTACATTGTAGCACACTTGCCCTTAGGAGATCTGGTATTTCAAACAGATAACAGAGACCAATCTACTTGAGCTTGACTTTTGATTCCTTTTTATTTGTTAAACTACGAATCCATGCTTGTGTGAAACTGTGAACATAATATTTTTTTGAGAATGATTTAATTTATTTTTTTTGAGAATGAACTGTGAACATAATATAAAACCAAGCAAGTTTCAAAAGCATACCATTTTGCTTGAATTAGGTGGGTTAGCCTAGGTATGCACTGTGTCATTTTTACTTGAAGATTACGTCTTAGCGCAAGTTATTATTATGCATACTGATTTAGATAATTTATATGCTGACTAGATGCAAGGAGTATCTTGGTCATGGTTTTCTTATCATTTTTTTTTTTTTTTTGAGAAAGGTAACATTTACTTCTATATATCCACAGGTATACTACATCAAAGTGTAGTTCCCCTCCAAAAATTTATACTTACACCAGCCCTAAGATCTTTTAGTTACAGCTAGTCAATAACATTAGAAACATCTTCAGAATTTCCTATTACTACTTGCTTACACCAACAAATAATAAAGACCTAGGCAGTTTATCTTTATCTTCTGAATATTGTTGTTCTTTCCTTCAAAACATCTTTGATTCCTTTCATTCCAAATTGTCCACCAAATGCATGCTGGGACAATCCTCCATCTCTCCTCCTTTTTTCCTGCATTTCCATCACTATTCCAGCATTTTAGAACTTCTGTGATTCTCCCTGGTTTTGTCCACTTGATCTTCCTCTTGTGAATGAACATTTGCCATAATTGATCTGTCCATTTGCAGTGCAAAAAGAGATGGTTGACTGTCTCCACCTGTTCTTCGCATAAATAACATCTAGAGCAAAGGTTGTGTTTCCTCTTGTTCAAGTTTTCGTGTGTCAAGACTTCCTCCTTTGCCAAAAGCCATGTGAAATAATTCACCTTGTATGGGATTTTTGTTCTCCAGCTTCACCTTGTACGGGATTTTTGTTCTCTAGATCATCCTCCAAGGCCATCCTGCTTGCTGCTCTTCAATAGGTCTCAATTCTCGATATGTAGATCTTACAGTGAACTCTCCCTTTCTCTCCCCTTTCCATATCAGTCTATCTTGCTCTTCTGTTAGATTGGTAGCCCTAGCCATTGTGTCATGAAATCTTGCTATGGATGTTATTTCCCAGTCATTTAAGTTTCTTCTCAGATGTAAATTCCACCCTTGTCCTGTTCATAAGTCTGCCACTGATGCTTCCTGTGCTTGACTTAGACTATGTAGCTCAGGAAATGCTTGTTTGAGTGTCTTCTGTCCGCACCAGATGTCATTCCAGAAGGCCACTTTTTCTCCATTACCAACCTTACATTTTGTTCTATCTTTGACCAGTAGCCATAAGTTCCTGATTGATCTCCATACACTACAATCATAAGGGCTGGTCACCCCCTCTGTCATTCACTTGTCCTCCATGCCATATTTTGCTGTTATTACTTCCTTCCATAGAGATACTTCTGGTGAGGCAAATTTCCACAACCATTTCATCATCAAGCTCTTATTCTGCGTACTCAGATCTCTGATGTTGAGTCCACCCCCTCTCTTGCTAACTAGCAACTCCTCCCACTTGACCAAATGATACTTATTCTTATCTTCATTGCCTTTCCATAGAAAGTTCTTCCTAATTGCATTTAACCTCTTGGTTACTTTGGCTGGTATAGGGAATATTGACATCATGTATGATGGCAAGGCATCCAGGACACTGTTAACTAGAGTTAGTCTGCCACCTGAGGATAGATATTGACACTTCCAGTTCACGAGCTTCCTTTCACACTTTTCAATTACACCACTTCATATTCCACTTGATTTGCTCTTAGCCCCCAAAGGCATTCCCAAGTAGGTTGTTGGTAGTTCACCTACTTTCCCTCCAAGCTTGTAAGCTAAGTCCTCAATATTTGGTACTGTGTTTACTGGATAAATGAAACTCTTGTTCCAGTTTATGTGCAAACCTGACACAGCCTCAAAAATATTTAAAATAACTCAAAATTAGCATGTGCTCCTTTACAACTCCACAAAATACTAAAGTGTCATCTGCATACTGTAGATGAGTGATCTCTAGATTGTTTCTTGTATTCTCCCCCACTTTGAAACCTCTGATTTCTTATCATTTTGAATTTGCTAAAACACTAGCACACTGATATTTTGCTTTATTATTGCCAGTAAGTATAAGTATGAACTGCAAAAGAAGAAAAAGGAGCAGCAAAAGAAAAATGCTGGTACATGTCTTACCTTTTAGAAGTTTCTTTTCTTTTGAAACAAGAGATCCCATGTAACTTCCTTTTACCAACAATTTTTTTTCGATGACAGCCAGCCGCATGGATTTGAAGGAGCTCAAAATGGGGTAAGGTTCCATATCATGTATACTTAACACTGATATTTATTGAGAAATTATTAGCTTTTTATGGTTCCGTCCCTTCATTAGATGGCTACTCAGTGAAAAGTTGTGATACTATGGCCATATTTTCTTCCTTCCTTTTTTTGGCGGTTCAGTATTAAAGCTATTCTATATTTGATATGATGTTTTTGTGCATTCTATGGATGAGTGCCTTACATACAAATGCAAAATAATGAGACCTCTATATGTTCATCCATCAAATCCTGAGAGGTGTCTCTTATTTTGTCTTCCATTGGACTATGTTGTAATGCAGAAACGGTTTGTCTCATCAACTTACTACTTTTTTGGCCAATGAGAGAAAGTGCATTAAGTGTTCCCTGTGTTCATACACTTTCCTAATGGTGATAAAAGGGTCTTATCTTTTCCAATGTACCAAAAAAAGAAAGAATGATAAGGGTCTCATGAAAAAGTGGTGAAAAGGGGAATTTCTAATATTGTAGTTCTCAGCATTCTAGTTAAGACTGAATTTACCAGGAAGAAAAGTTATTCCTGTTGTTAGGTTTAACACACGGTAACCATTTCAATGTTAATGTTTCTCTGAAGTAAAAGACCAACATCCTTACTGTAATATGTTGTAGTATATGGTACATTGTTTATATCCTGTTTTCCCACTTCTGTTTGGTTTGGTCTTCTTTCTGGTATTTGAAGGTTTCTTTTGATATTGCAGTTATAATATTGATTCTCACGATTATTCAGTGCGTTTGAAAGCTGCTCAGAAGTTCTTGAAAGATGGTGACAAGGTAGCTCGGAATCATGTATTTTCAGCATGCAGTCACTTTAGAGAATTTGGTGGTTTAATGTTTAAATGTTATTTATTGGTACTTCCTGCAGGTAAAAATCATAGTGAACTTAAAAGGCCGTGAAAATGAGTTCAGAAATAATGCTATTGAGCTACTTAGGCGTTTTCAGAATGATGTTGGTGAGGTAAGCATGATTTTTTTTCTCGCGCAAAAAGTAAATATTAGTCGTGATGCACTGTGCCTGCAGTGTCCAGAAGATGTAAATAGGTTTAAAAGCGTGAACACTAAGATCACAACCTGGTCCTTTAATATGAAAACATACATGAGAAGGTATTGGTAAAACCCAAGATATATTCAGTATAGTAATTCTGAAAGTCTTGCCATTTTCGGTACTAAACGAAGATGGTTACGAATTTTATCTGCTAGATCATGACTACAGCATTGTTGATTCTTTCTTAGAGGCGATCAATCATCACATCAGAAGAAAATATTTGTGGAAAAAGTAAACAAGGAGTAATGGATAGTAATCGAACATTGTAAACAACATAAATTGGGATTTGAAATCCAATATTTTGACTGTTACTCAAAATCAGTAGATCAAAGAATAAGTTTGGTGCATACATGACTATATGAACGATTTAAGTGTGTATTCTCAATTAGTCTTTTCCCTCTCCGGCTAATTAACGTCGATATTATGGTGCTATTCACAGCTTGCAACCGAGGAGAACAAGAATTTCAGGGATAGGAACGTCTTCATAGTTTTGGTACCGAATAAGGCTATTGTACAGAAAGCTCCTGAGCAACCGAAGAAAAAGGAAAAACCAGCAACTGAAGTTTCAGCCAGTGTTTGAGCATCAGATGAAAGTTTATTATAAGGGGTTATTAGCAGATAATTCAATGCATATAATTCTCAAGAGAAAGGTGAGAGATGCACCCTGATATCTGTCTTGTATAGAATTTAGTCACATACAAGCCTGTAATAGGATGTACACTTGTGTAGTGTCTATAACAGTAGCAAGAAACATTCAGTTTTTGTAGTAACATTTAATAGGTGAAGTTGAAGTAAGTTTGAGCTTTCCTTCACTTGTTATATACTTATATTTCACATGATGTTTACGTGACGAATATGAATATTCTCTAAGCATCCAGGGGTGTGATCTATCGGTCAATTAAGGTTGTATGGAGTATGGACTGTGGAAGAATAGGGTACAAATCCCAGTAGAGGTTGTGGACTCGCATGTAGGACCAACCGCACACTCGTGGCCAATGTCCACACAATATCACCACATCCCTAGTTGGGCATAGTGTGCTGCCCAAGTGCCCTCGGTCTAATGGCTTCAGGCGCAATTTCACCTTAATGGGGTCGTTGTTACTGATTTATTGAAGGTATAGACTCTTCATTTCTATGTCTAAGTTGGGAGTGAATAGAACTATCTCACATATGTTGGTCATAATGAACAAAGTCATCCCTTACCTCTACTGGCTGGTGAGAGGTAGTAGGTATCTGATCGAATTACACACATAGTGCCGACTTAGACACCACCTTTTCTAAAAGGGAAAAAAAAGAGAGTTTTTTTTTTCATTGTTGTATTGGTAGGATTTTATAACAAAGGAGGAACTTACCTATCAGAAAGATGAACCATCAATTGTTAATTTCTATCTACACCTTCTATGACTTATTTTATTGGTGACTTCAAATTGAAGTACTTTGCAGCCCAAGCATCCTCTAGACATATTTATGGTTGGAACTTCAAATATAGTATCCATTTCATGACTATTTGTAAATGTCTTTTTCAAATAGTTGACTTAATTCATTACAATTGATTTAGTGAATGTTTAGCAAAACAATCTTATAGCAAACAAAAAGGATTAATGTCTTGCAAAGTTTGCTATTTCATCAAGCAATGTTGTTTTACTATTCATATAAGGCCAACCATGCAATTTACGCTAACCTTTGCAAAATAATTGAAAAATAGTTGAAATTTAAGAGCAAGTTTTTGCATGGATTGCCCTTATTTCGGGGTGATTTTTACTTTTTGTCCTTCAAATCAGTAATTTTCTAAATTTTTGTCTCTACTTTTCATTTAATGAAAATTCGAGGATTACAATTATTTTTAACTATGACCTAATTTCATAAAGTATAAGTTTTGTAGAAATCAAGTTCTGCATTGCGAATACTTTTTTGCCTTATAAGGCATAACTTGTGCCTTGCAAATGACCACTTAAAAAAGTGGTGTAAAAAAAGTCACAAATAGTTGAAAGACTAGAGTTTCTCATTTATAACCATTTGTATAAAGGAATATAATTAACTTGATGGGGGAGAGACAATAGTCCAACTTCAATCTTGTGGTGTATTCGTTTGTATAAAGTAAAGTTTCTTTCTCATTGATTAATCCGCCTCCCATCAATTGAGACAACGACAGTTATACTGAAGTTTTCAGGTTG
Source organism: Solanum tuberosum (assembly GCF_000226075.1). NCBI lineage: Eukaryota > Viridiplantae > Streptophyta > Magnoliopsida > Solanales > Solanaceae > Solanum > Solanum tuberosum. The sequence goes on along the minus strand of NW_006238973.1, from coordinate 1,299,198 downwards.
ATAGACTAACCCAAGTCACCCCCCACCCCACCACAATTAGGCATCCATTTACTATAATTTACAAGGTTAAACTAAGTTCAATAATATCCCAAATAAATGAAAAAATATCAAGATAGCGGTTAAAAAAAACACTAATTAACTCAACTACCTCAGATCTCTTCATCCAAAACCACCAAACAAAACATATATTTTCGAGTTATTTCCTTTCTAAGTTTCCTTTTTTGCTCATGTAAAAAAAAGGGTAAGGTTCTATGCATCTATAACATTGACTTTGCCCTTTCAAAATTTATTAGGCAATGTTCTTTCCAAAATTTTCATTAAAAAAAAACTTGTCAATGACAAAAGCTAAAAATATACTCCAAACAAGTTTCTTTCCAAATTAGAAATTAATATGGCTCTTCCACTTGACATAAAATTGACTTGTTAAAAAAGTAAAACCTTTTTAGTAAACTTTTCCACAAATATTTTCATTAAAAAGCTTCTTTTGAGGACAAATGGAGAAGCCTAGACACCAATCAACAAGTTTTTTTTTTCCAATTTAGAAAATAATTTTGGAAAGCATTAGTAAAGAGCAAAACTCTTTTATCCTAATCATGATTTGAACCAAAAAAACACATCTTAAACCAATAATTCAAAATAGTAACTCTCAAAAGTGAAGGACCATTGACACAACATTTGAAAACATTGGGGACTAATTTGACAAAAAATAAAATATCCCAACCAAAGTAAAAGCTTAAGCAAAGAAGCTGGCATACTAACAAGAGAGAGAGAATGTGCATATGGTTGTTGGTAAAAAAAAAAGAAGAGGAAGCTTAGCTTAAAGGCAATGGAGACTCTGCAACCAACACATCTTCCATAGAATGGACACATATTAGGTACAAGAAAGATACATAAAGAAAGTGACACTATTACTACTAATCAACATTCTTTCTTCCATTAAAAAAAAGTAATCTTTAATACCATATATACCATTCTCATCACCCTTCATTTCTCACTAGAATCATCCTCAGCCATGGAAGCCGGTGCAGGTCTAGTTGCTGGTTCTCATAACCGGAATGAACTTGTCGTCATTCATGGCCATGAAGAGGTAAGACATTCTCTTGGAATGTTCAAAGTTAACACACATAATAACTCCTATGTTGCTCGGACTCTTCAAAAATATTGCTGCACCTGTGTTGGATCCTGAAAGATGCTACTACTTCTGGAGGATCCAACATGCAGTTGGCACATTTTTGAAGAGTCCAAGCAACATAGATAATTAATGTCTTTGAGGCATTCTCTTGGAATGTCCAAAGTTAACATTGAAGTGCACAAATAACCTGTGTTGCTCGGACTTATGTCGTATCCTCAGAAAATGTACTACTTTTGGAGGATCCGACATTTCGCACTTAGCGCATTTTTGAAGAGTCCGAGCAATGTAGGAAATAACAATGTGGATATAGATATTTGTGTTTGAGAGATTTCACATTTTTTGTCCCTCAAGCACAAGGTCTGTGCACTTTATCTCAAATAATAACAAGGAAAAAAGTGATGTTGAGGGATAAAAGGGGATATCAACAATGTAACTTCTGTATTTATGTCTCTATAACAGTTAATTTATGGTGTTGCATTGTTATTACATCTTCATGTTCAACATGACACCTAGAACTGACAAAAATGTGTTGCTTTCTTTTTTTAACCTTCTTCCTTTGTCCTTAATTTGCTGCAGCATAAGCCATTGAAGGATTTGAGTGGACAAGTTTGTGACATATGTGGGGATGAAATAGGCTTAACAGTGGATGGTGATCTTTTTGTGGCCTGCAATGAGTGTGGTTTCCCTGTGTGTCGGCCTTGCTATGAGTATGAGAGAAGGGAAGGAACTCAACAGTGTCCACAGTGCAAGACCAGATACAAACGTCTCAAAGGTATATACACATCTTGATGAATAAAAACTATTCACATCCATGCAAACTTTTTCTGGTTGTTCGTGTCATTTATTTTCGGTTTTTAATTGTATTTGATGGCTTGAAGGGAGTCCAAGGGTGGCGGGAGATGAAGATGAGGAAGATATTGACGATATTGAACATGAATTCAAAGTTGATGATGAGCAAAACAAGAATAGAAACATAGTTGAGACCATTCTCCATGGTAAGATGACATATGGAAGAGGACCAGAAGACGAAGATTCTGCTCAGTACCCTCCTGTCATTGCTGGAACCCGCTCACATCCGGTATGAATATTAAATCCATATCAAATATTACTAAGACGAGAAATTTTGAATATCTTGAGTATGAAAGCATTTTGTGGACGCAGGTTAGCGGTGAATTCCCAATATCGAATCATGGAAATGGAGAGCAGACGTTGGGATCTTCGCTTCACAAAAGGATACATCCCTATCCAGCTTCTGAATCCGGAAGTGCAAGATGGGATGATAAGAAAGAAGGAGGGTGGAAAGAAAGAATGGAAGATTGGAAATTGCAGCAAGGACATGTGGGGCAAGATTATGATGACTCTGCTGACGTTGATATGTCCATGTAAGTAGTTCCAATTGATCTTTAACATGAAAATGTTATGCAAATACATATCTTGAACCATAATACTAAGGCTTCGGAGATCGGAATAACACACGAGCAAATGCTCACATCTAGGTTGTTTCTTGGTTATTTCCTGTGGTTGGAGATACAGATACTAGCATTTGACTATTTCAATTCACTCCCTTCTTTCTCATTCACATTCACATAAATGGAAGTGAAAGGAGTATTATATATGACAAGTTATGACAGTAGGAGTAAGAAATTAGTGAAAATGAGAATGCACTTATAGATATACAGAAATGTATAGTTAGAAAAAATTTCGGGTATAGCTATTACTAATAACTATCAGATTCACTAGATTGCAGTGATTTCTTCTCAAACACATAAATTCAATGCTTAAAATAGTTAATACAAAGTGCAACATGCACTCAGCTAATCAATGTGAGAAAATGCAGGGTGGATGAAGCAAGACAGCCTTTATCAAGAAAAGTGCCAATAGCATCAAGCAAGATCAATCCTTACCGGATGGTGATTGTAGCTAGGCTGGTGATTCTGGCCATCTTCCTTCGTTATAGAATTCTGAATCCAGTGCATGATGCGATTGGTCTCTGGCTAACTTCTATCATCTGTGAGATCTGGTTTGCCTTCTCTTGGATCCTTGATCAGTTTCCCAAATGGTTCCCTATTGACCGTGAGACTTACCTTGATCGTCTCTCTCTCAGGTGACAATTCTTTGCAAGTCTGTGCTTCCTACTACTAAAAAGAAGTTAATCCTTAAGCATGGACATAAAACCAATAGTATACCAAGTTAATTTCCAATATATACACCTTGTTTACACAAAGTCTTCAGTACAATATAAGATACTGACAGAAACAAAATCAAAGTTCCATGAAAGAGATAGCTTAGCATTCAGGCAAAACATACAAGAAGAGAAACTATGGCAAATCATATTTGCACTCTAATCTTACTGAGATTGTAATTTTCAAAGCTGCAAGTCAAATCATAGTCGAAAGGCTTCTTAAAGTTCTAGCAATCTTTTCAAGATAAAAACTTTACGACTAGAGAAATACATATTTGACCAAAATTTTGATGTAGGTATGAGAGGGAAGGAGAACCAAATATGCTAGCCCCGGTAGATGTCTTCGTCAGTACAGTGGATCCTATGAAGGAACCTCCTCTTGTTACAGCTAATACAATCCTCTCAATATTAGCAATGGATTACCCTATTGACAAAATTTCATGCTACCTATCTGATGATGGAGCTTCAATGTGCACCTTTGAAGCACTATCAGAAACTGCAGAATTTGCTAGAAAATGGGTTCCCTTCTGCAAGAAGTTTGCTATAGAGCCTCGAGCTCCAGAATTTTACTTCTCCCTAAAGATTGATTATCTCAAGGACAAAGTCCAGCCAACATTTGTTAAGGAGAGACGAGCAATGAAGGTAAAGCTTGAACTCTTGCTTTCATCAGCTAGTGCTACATAAAACTTTCCATGTCACAAATTACAAATCTCATTGTACTTGACAGAGAGAGTATGAAGAATTCAAGGTAAGAGTCAATGCACTAGTTGCCAAAGCAACTAAAATGCCTCCAGGAGGGTGGATCATGCAAGATGGAACACCATGGCCAGGAAATAATACCAGGGACCATCCTGGTATGATTCAAGTCTTTTTAGGCCAAAGTGGAGGAACTGATGTGGATGGACATGAACTTCCTCGTCTTGTTTATGTTTCTCGTGAAAAAAGGCCTGGTTTCCAGCATCACAAAAAGGCTGGTGCTATGAACGCCCTGGTAAACATGGAAACTTCTGTTATTTGCTAGTTAATACTCCAGAGTTGCACGTCAAAATTTTTACACATCTACTTTAAAACATTATGCACACTACATCAGATATTTCGACAAGAAATTTTGCAGAATCACAAAACATTCTTCAATGTGATCCTTGCAGGTTCGTGTTGCAGGAGTTCTTACCAATGCACCATTTATGCTTAACTTGGATTGTGATCATTACCTTAACAACAGCAAGGCTGCCAGAGAGGCCATGTGCTTCTTGATGGACCCACAAATGGGCAAAAAAGTTTGCTTCGTCCAGTTTCCTCAAAGATTTGATGGAATAGACAAGCACGATAGATATGCCAACCGAAACACAGTCTTCTTTGATGTAAGATTAAGCAAAATGTGGCACATAAGGACACTAAGAAAAACACTAATTCTTGGAATTTATATGAGATTAGTTTATCATGTACTTATTTCTACTACTTGGGCAGATTAACATGAAAGGCCTAGATGGAATACAAGGTCCAGTATATGTTGGCACAGGATGTGTCTTCAGAAGGCAAGCATTATATGGCTACAATCCTCCTAAACGGGCCAAGCGCCCAAGAATGGTGAGCTGCGACTGTTGTCCATGTTTTGGACGCAAAAAGAAGCTTGACAAATATAAATCTGAAGTCAATGGAGATGCAGCCAATGCTCAAGGTTTTCATATATCCACATTCCAAATATTTTCAAGTTTCAACTTTCAAATAACAAAGGAGCCTATTAAATAAGATCCCCTTTGAGATTAATTTTCCTTATTTTCTCTTTTTCTTTTCTATCTGTCCACAGGATTTGACGATGACAATGAGCTACTAATGTCCCAGATGAACTTTGAAAAGAAATTTGGTCAGTCTGCAATTTTTGTGACTTCAACTTTAATGATTGAAGGTGGGGTTCCACCTTCGTCAAGCCCAGCAGCCTTGTTGAAGGAAGCTATCCATGTGATCAGCTGTGGCTATGAAGATAAAACAGAATGGGGTTTGGAGGTAATGTTCATCTTTGTTTCTGTGCTTGCAAGAAAGAACTTGGTTGACAAGGGATAAACAACAAATAAGAAAACCAGAACTATTCTGAGAGTTTGACTATTACCTTTCAGAAGCCTTTTTGAAAACTAACTCTAACGCAAAACAACAGTGATTAAAGAAAATATGCTAATGCTTTTGATACAAGCATATTTCAATTTGTGAAGCATGAAGGATATTAATGCTTAAAACTTCCTGTATGTGTACTAGCATGAGATACATAACAATTATAATCTATTCTAATGTAATCACCTTTATGAATCTCTTTGATTGAAGTAACTGTTTTTGAACTTGCAGCTGGGATGGATATACGGTTCTATCACAGAGGATATCTTAACAGGTTTCAAGATGCACTGCCGTGGTTGGAGGTCAGTCTATTGTATGCCTAAATTAGCTGCATTTAAGGGGTCTGCTCCAATCAATCTATCAGATCGTCTCAACCAGGTGCTTCGATGGGCTCTTGGTTCCGTTGAGATCTTTTTCAGTCATCATAGCCCAGTTTGGTATGGCCATAAGGGAGGAAATCTTAAGTGGCTAGAACGATTATCATACATTAACACAACTATTTACCCCTTCACTTCTTTACCTCTCCTTGCCTACTGCACTCTCCCTGCTGTCTGCTTGCTCACTGGGAAATTCATAATGCCAGAGGTAAGCACATGATGTTTTTACTTAAACGGCATAACTTTAAAATTTTGAACACCCGTAGAACACCAGTTGCACCTAAGTAGCTTCATATTTCACAAGTTCACTTGCTTTCTGGGATAGTCCGTTGACTAGAACTTGCATTTCATTGATGCAGATAAGCACGTTAGCAAGTCTCTTTTTCATTGCTCTTTTCCTCTCTATCTTTACAACGGGAATTCTTGAGCTAAGGTGGAGTGGAGTAAGCATTGAGGAATGGTGGAGAAATGAGCAATTTTGGGTTATTGGAGGTGTATCTGCCCACCTTTTTGCTGTAGTACAAGGTCTTCTCAAGATTTTGGCTGGCATAGATACCAACTTTACTGTGACATCTAAGGCAACAGATGATGAGGACTTCGGAGAGTTATATGCCTTCAAGTGGACTACTCTCCTTATTCCTCCAACAACAATTCTCATAATCAACTTGGTTGGGGTTGTAGCCGGAATCTCTGACGCCATCAACAATGGATACAATTCATGGGGTCCCCTTTTCGGAAAGCTTTTCTTCGCCTTTTGGGTCATTGTTCATTTATATCCATTCCTCAAGGGTCTTATGGGCAGGCAGAACAGGACTCCAACCATTGTTGTAATATGGTCAATACTTTTAGCCTCCATCTTTTCCTTGCTCTGGGTTCGAATTGATCCATTTGTGCTCAAAACCAAAGGACCAGATGTCAAGCGATGTGGAGTCAACTGCTAGCATGCTCATAATTCCCTTTTCAAGGCCATGCTCTTTGGAGTGCACACAAGCATCTTGATATATCAGGGATCTTGTATCCTCCCCTGTGTGGGCTCTGATGTACACCCCTCAAACTGGAATATGCAAACAAAAGAATAAACCTAGCGTGAGAAGTTCTGTTTAGTGTACAAATTGTACTCAATTTTTTTGATTGTTCAAATTGTACTCGATTTTGCATATAGCTTAATGAAGTGTTTGAAGACAATCTGCTAACTTTTTCTCACTTGATGGCCAACTATGAGTTTTGACAGAACTTTCAAGTAATTAATCTTTGAACTTAATGAATAAAGATGCAATACAATATCTGAGGGAAGTCTCAATGAATAAAGAGTATGTGTGCCACATACCCTCATCCGATCTAAAAGAGTAAGTGAATATATAAATTAAGGGAATTAAAAAGAATTTCCATGAAAATAACACTTGACACTTGTAGATGCATGTCAACAATTGAGACAAAAGAAGATCTAAGAAAAATTCATACAAACCTTTTCGTAACATATTCTATGCATTCAAGCAGATAGACACCGCAGCAACTTCCCCCGCATCAAATGCCTAGGACAACTTGGAACAATGAGAGAAGGACATGGAATATCATATGAGGAAAATGTATCTAAGAGCTCAACCTAGGTATACCTATTTGATCAAAAGTAACTTTCAGTTGATATTCTGCTCCTCTACACATTTGTATAGCTTATATTTAATCAATGAACTACAGAATGCTAAACAAAGGGGTGGAACAGAAAAGGAAATAACAGACTGATATTTATTGATTATACAGTGTCAAAGAATAGGCCTAAAGTGCTGTCTTGATGTAAGAGTAAAATCAGCGAGATATTATGATATTTATTGATTTTACCCGGACAACCTCAAATTGTGTAAAGCACTGCAAACAACCAGTTTTCATGACCAAAGAATAGATTACACTCTTCCCTAAACTGCATAATACTCAAAACGGTATTGTACAAGCCAAAGATTCCTTTAGCTTCAGCTTTTCTTATGAGACAATTTATGTTGCCTACTTTAAATAAAAAGCAAATAATAGCATTGATATACTAGAACCTTTGACATTGCCCATTCGATAAGTGGTTTGAGCTATCCTGCTGCCCTTGTTCCTATAAGAAGTGGATCTAAGCACAATGTAAAAATACATTGGCTCCACTGACCTCCATAATGATCCAAAAGGCTGAATAAACATTCTCGGAAGGAAAAGGCCATTTTACCAATAATCCCCACAGGAACAGTCTCCATCTTTGAAATGATGAAATCTGTTGGCATCCCTTACAACAATAACCCTGTCTGTGACCTTGGAAACAAACTTGGTGAAATTATGGCAATCCACACAAACCCTTAGGTTCTTGATGATTCTGATTTCAGTTCTAGGTTCAGAAGTTAAAAGTCCAAAAGCAATAGCTAATTTCTCGCTATGAACTTTGACCATCAACTCCTTCTCCTCTTCCTCAACATCATGCAATGCTGTGCTGGTTTCCGTGTGAAATCCAGCCTCCCTCATCTTCTCCATCAGCTCCTCCAGCTTTGCATAAATAGCTGCTGCTTGAGGATGTGACTGGTCGCTGGATGTAAAGACATGTTGGTAGCTATTGACCTCAATTAAAGTGCACCCAGGGGTCTTTGCTAGATTCTTGTTCTTAAGAACTTTCCTAACTGAAGCAGCTTGACAATAATTGCGGTCTGCTGAATAGATGTTTGAAAGTAAAACATAATATCCGACACTTCCTCTGTCCATCGCAAATAACTTATCCGAAGCCAAGCGAGCCAAGTCAATATTTTTGTGGACCATGCATGCACCGAGTAATGCACCCCACTCAGCTGGACCTGGTTCAAGAGGCATCTCATAAATAAATTCCAAAGCATTTTCTAGTTTTCCAGCTCGGCCCAAAAGGTCCACCATGCAGGCATAATGTTCCGGTAATGGTTCAGTGTCATGATCATGACTCATAGAATGGAATATCTTCTGACCTTCTTCTACTAAACCGGCATGACTACAAGCATACAAAACACAGAGGAAAGTGACACCAGTTGGGGAAACTCCAGAATGAAGCATTTGATCAAACAGCACCAATGCCTCTCGACCACATCCATGCAGGCCATAAGCTGAAATCATAGCATTCCAAGTAACCACATTTTTCTCCGTGATGCTGTCAAATACTTGCCGCGCCTCCTCAATATTCCCACACTTTGCATACATGTCAACTAAAGCAGTTAACACGTAAATGTTGGACTCAAATTTCTCCTTCTTTATTAAGTCATGGACCCATTTTCCCATACTTAATGTTCCAAGTTGAGCACATGCAGAAAGTATACTTGTGATTGTGACAGGATTCGGATGGATATCTAACTTCTGCATTTCCCGAAAGAGAGATATAGCCATTTCTGTTAACCCATTTTGGGCATAACCTGATATCATGGCATTCCATGAAGCTAAGCTTTTCTTTGGGGACTCATCAAACAGCCTTCTTGCCAATTCCATTTCATTGAGTCGACTATAAACTGTAGTCAAAGCAGTAGAAACCGAAGGATTCGATACCATCCCAGATTTCACACAAAAACCATGGATAGAACATGTAAGGGTCAGATGACCAAAAGGACAAGAAACAGGAATTAAACCAACAATAGTACTAGAATTAACTTTCTCCCCATGAACAAGCAATTCTCTAAATAACCTCACTGAAGATTCATTCTCATTATTAAAACAAAAACCAGCAATCATCGCATTACATGAAATCAAATCAGGCTCTCTTATCATCCCAAACAACAATTTAGCAGTAGAAACATCCCCACATTTCGAATACATCGAAATCAAACCAGTAAGAACATACTCATGAACATCATACCCCATCTTAACAGCCAAACAATGTATCAACATTCCATTCCTCAAATCCTGTAACTCAGCAACAGCAGTAAGTACCACAGCCAATGTAGTCGAATCAAACTTCGTCCCTCTCCCAACCATATCACCAAAAACCTGTATACTCTCCTCAAAACAACAATTCCTCACCAACCCAGAAACCATCGTATTCCACAAAACACTATCCCTTTCAGGAATTCCATCAAACACCTTATACGCATGACCAATTCTTGAAAAACCCATATACATATCCACCAACGCCGACCCAACAAACACATCCGAACCAAACCCACTAACTATCACATGCCCATGAATCAAAATCCCAACTTTCTCACACCCAGATGACGAAAAACCCGAAACAACAAAAGCAAAAGTGAAATTATCAGGTTTAAGTTTACTACCTTTAAGAAGGTCAAGATAAAGGGACAACGCTTCAACCCCTAACCCATTACGCGATAACCCTCTGATTAATACATTATATAGGAAAAGATCAGGTGGGTTTGTGTTATTGAAGGTGGTGAAGAGATTTTTGGCTTTGGAAATGGATTTGAAGTCGGAAAATTTGTGTGTTAGTTTAGTGATTGTGATGAGATCGTTGCTTAGGCCATTACGGATGAGATTTGCGTGGATTTGATTGAGTTGGGAGAGAGTTGTAGCTTGGTTGATTAAGCTTATGAAGAAGTTTCTGTCTCTTTGAGCAATGGATGCTATGGTTCTGTAAATCATTTGAGAATTTTTGCTTCACTCTCAGAGTACACTGTGGAGTGGCGCTGACGACAAATAGCTTTGGCGGGAATTGTTGTTAATGTCGTTTGTGGAAAAGGGGGCTCGATGCGTTAAGCTCCCGCCATATGCAAGGTTCGGGATGATCATTCAATTCCCGCCCATATGCAAGGTTCGGGAAAAGGGCAGCCCAATGCATTAAGCGTATGTTATTTGCAAGGTTTAGAAAGAGTGGAATCATAAGGGTCATTTATGTAAGAAGTTGTTTTCACAACTCAAGAACACGTGACAATAATTTTACTAGTCACGTAAGCTTTTCTACAAAGAGTTTTTGATAGAAAAAATTAAAAAAGTAATTTAATAAAATAAACTTACATGATTTCTTTAAAAACATGTCTAGTAAATAGAGAACTATCCAAGCTCCCACAATTTTTTCTTGTTTGATGATTTGAACTCATAAACTTATAGTTGAAAGTAAAAATGTGTTAATCATATGAGCAACTCCCACTTAGACTTGTAAAAGAGAAGAGAGGGAATATGTTCTTGTTAGGATACAAAAAGACTTTGAAAAAATTAATAAATTTGCTCGCTTCTATTCTAAATTAAATACACGGCTTCCATAAATATTGCAACGAATAAGTTTGCTCCTACCTTAATCAGAGGTCTCAGTTCAAGCTTTGGGTATGAAATTTTTTTCGATAGAGAGCACTTCTCCCAAATTAAAGCCCTACACCGGGTGGGAAAAAATTGAGATAATTTTAGATCATACTCAAAAGTTAAGGTGTAAGTTAATGACAAGAACATGTGGAGTGAACTCCATCTATTGCACGTTGGAGCTACGTTAATAACAAGAACAAATACGAGATAATTTGCTAGCAATAAGGATGTCAAAATAGTCTAACAAATGGTAAATTTGAGCAACTTCGAATAATACAAGAACAAATTAGAGTCTTTTCCCAGTAATGGAATTACGCTGAGTACGGTATGTTGTTGTAAATATAAAATCTGGAGTTACACGAAAGAATTTTAAGAACAAGCTCAAAGATGATCTTTGAGAAGTTTGCATCTCCTCTATAATTAATGCTGAACCTTTTTTCTTCCTTTTGCATTTCTTTTTTCTTGTTGACAACACAAAAAGTTACACTAGGATGGACTTTTTGCAAGATATGTAATGAAGAAAAAGAATGAAACAATTCAACTTTCCCATGATAAATTAGAATAATGAAAAAAAAAAAGAAGAAAAAGAATGAAAAGGAAAAACCTATTTACTATACACACTAGCTAAAAGCCATTTGGTAAAACTATCTAATTTCCAAGTATGAGCTGCTCATCACTTCTCCAAGCTTGTTTCAACTGTATTAGATGAGACCTAATGCTATATTCTTCTACCTGCAATTATTGTCAAGTAATCTCAATAAATAATCGTTCTATCGAACGTGGAACTTCAAACATCAAATGTATACACACACTATTCTACCCGTCGTGTATTGTATTTGGAATAAAGACGGGGATATAAGTTTAGTGCAGGCTCAGAATGGAGATGAGAAACCCTCCTAACATGAACTATATGCAGATTTAACATAAGCTAGACATGCTGGGAATTGTTTCAATGGCTGAGAAATCCGTCTGGAGCCGATAATTTGGGCCAATTATAGCCTTAGAAACTCGGGGATGATGGCTTGCCCCTCTAGCCTACTCCACTTAAATATTGGACTTAGTTTGCTTGATGCAAGACTCAAACTTGTGACCCTTACTAAAAGTCCTTGAACCTTTGCCAGTTGAACTAACCCATGGGGGCAACATGCTGGAATTTTCTTTTGAGTTTCTATAATAAATACTGAACATTTTGTTGGTTACTAGAACCGTAAATTGTCATTGCTGGGCAAAAACTAATGCTGATCAATGCATATTCATGCTGATCTTGAATTGTCAACCTAAAATGCAAGGATTGACGAATGAACAGACCTGAACTAAAGTACAGGAAATTTGAGTCCCAATGACAGAACTAAAGGATGACTTTGTCGATAAGAAGAACTATGACAAGAGCATAAGACAGGGAGGAGTGTGAAGACTAAGAAGTAGCTGAGGATTTTCTATAACGAAGGCAATAACTTTAGGGCCCCAGCATTTTGTCTCACCTGCATAGCTGCTGTTGAAGCCAACAAGGCTTCACATTCATCCAGCATGGCTCGCTCTTGAGCTGCCACATCAGCAAGTTCAGAAACCAGGCAGTTCATCCCTTCCACCTGCAAAGTGCAGAGCATAAATTTAGGGTAACACAAACAGAAGTGCCAGTACAGGAAAAATTATATACAAGATCCTAGTAAATCATGACATCAGTTTGAGCCATAAGATTGTTTAGCATTCAGTACTTCTAATCAAACAGATTGAAAGCAATAAGCTAGGTTCTATAAATGTTTTAATACATTTCAAATATACAAGTAAATAATCCACAAAAATCGTGCTCTTGAAAGTCACATTTTTTCATGTTCCAACTACAACAAATTAATCAGATAGCCAAAGAATGTATCATAACTTGTGATACAACAATTATTGGCAGGCCTCATGACTTATGTTTGTGCTCAAGTAGTATTTGGACTTTGGCAATTCAGAGTTTCCACCAGTCAGTAAAGGCCAAAGGCAATCCAGAAGGCATAAGCATAACAATATCAAGCCTAATTCTTAGAGAGCACTACAGTATTCATCAATAGTTTACTTTCCATATGCAATATATCGTGGATAGCAAGAGTTTTTTTTAGAAAAAACTCAGCATGAGATTTCTTTTTCAAGATACATAATCCCTTCAAATCTATTTTTGAAAATCGACACTGCAGATGGGGGCAAGATGAGGTAACTATCCCATCTAAATAACTTTTGAGTTGTGAAACTCTCAGTTATGTGACTACAGAACTATTCAGGTAAGTTACTAATAGGTCTGTTACAGAAGACTATGTGCTAATGACTTTTCTCTATTTCTCTCTAAGATCAGCTCTCTGACTCTCTCTCATCTACATCCATCAAACAAACAATTGAGGATTGTGCAAAGCCAGACAGAAAAAGACAAGGCCCATTCGGTCCGGTTCTGCAAATGCATTTTATGTTACTTAAAACTAAATTGAGAAGGAAAGTAAATTAATGGGAAGAAAATACACACATTAGAAAAACTAAATTAATGTAAGAACTCACCCTAGATAATATAAAACGCATGGAAGATCCCATTGCCTGCATTACATCAACAGCTGAGCAAACAGCTTCCTTAACACTTTCAATGTCACCCTATAAAAGAGCCAACTAGAATAAGCCTCCCTGTCCTAGGAAACTGATCCCAAAGCACCAAGTATGAAGTTGCATACCTTAGCTCGTCCAGTTATTGGAAGACGGAGAGTGCATGCTTGTAGGTCTTGTATAGCATGGGATAATGAACTGGTATGATCCCCTTCAATTGATGCCCACTCATCAAGGTAGGTAAGCTGAACCAGTCATTTTCCATAAAAAAATCAGTTCGAGCATTAAAGTAACATCTACAATAGAGATCTAAATTGAAAATGAAGGTGGGTTTTAACGATCAGTTATGCTACTAAACCTCTCACCCCCCTCTCACGAACCCCTCCCGGAGAAATATGATATAGTTACATACCATTCTTTTGAACGCTTATTTTCAAACTATATTAAGATACAGAGAAGTCGAATCAGCATAAGGATAAAAATTACAAGAAGTCTGGAAGAGTTAAAAGTAGGGCCTGATTACAAATTGGCTCTGAAGGAAAAAATCAAGCTCAAACTTCTACGTTTAAAGCTTCCACATATATGAAGTGAAGATATCTAAACTCACACATTCATGTCAACGTCAAGTGTTTTGGGTGTTGTAGGTTCCAGATAATAGGAAGATATCATATAGCACTTAAAAGTTGGTACATTCTTGTGGCTAGCAAGTGACTGCATCCTCCTCATACCTACTAGTTCAAATATGAAATAACCCATCATAGACTACATTCATATAGTGTTCAATGATATAATCTAAAACGGGAAATTTTTCATGGGATTCTAAGTGGAAGTCCTGTTTTCCATCACTGCAAACATCAACCATGAGCTAATACTTGCCCATCCCTTATACAGACAAGAGAAGAGGTCTAAACTCAAATCTTCATTTTAAACTGGATGAGCCTATGATTAGGAAGTTCTAGAAAGTAGAAACCTACAATCTATAGATTTTCTGGAAAACCCTACAAACTTAAAGACTAAAACATCAGGGATGAAATTCGATTCATCTATTATAAAGATGCATTACCTGTTCATTTAGAACTGCAAAAAGCTTCAGCCTCAGCTTAACCTGTTGTAGCGCAATTCTCTTTTTAATAACAGAAGTCCATAGGTCTGAGGTATTTCTCCAGACATTGTACAATGTTTTCTGCATAGGAGGATAATTGAACTGTTAGTTAAATCAGCATAAAAGCACCAAATTGGTTATGAAGGGATAGATATCACAAAGCTCTCAGAAAGCATCAAGCAAAGAGATATCAGTCCCATGATACAAACCCCACAAAACATAACTAAATAATGCTTTAAGTAGAGAGTAAAAAAGCTAATATATAGCAAGAAAATGAAAGCCAGTTCTTCTACACTATTATCAAAACAAAGTTTAACTTGCTGCTTATGATGAAAAGTTCATTAATAATTTCCCCTTCTATATTACTATTCCAAACAATGTCCACACGAGAGTCCTTCTTAATTAATTTTCCTATCATGCAGCAGTATGATGAAGATTCTGTGCATAAAATCAAGATAAACCAATTTAGCAGAAGAAAATTCCATGAGGTACAAGGAAACTTCTTTTTATGATTAAGTATTTAATGAAATAAGTCTAAAGATCCATTCTGAAGCTTCGCAAGGGATATAATCCAACCTCAGTTTTAACTTTCTGCGTGTGCAATGCTGCATTTGACCTGGCATTAGCATACCGCCATTGGAGATGTCTATTATACAATAGCCTCAGCTGATGAACATCTTCTATGTGGTTAGCTGCCTTCTTCCCCTTTTTGATATCTGCAATAAAGCTGAGGACAGAAGTAGCAGTTTTGGGTTGTTGCCTAGATGGACTAGATGGCCTTATCCGAGATGGACTTGGCCCTCTAGATGTCGTACTTGGGACTGATTTTGTTCGAGATGGACCGACTCCTCTAGATGCAGAGGATGATAGAACAGATGCTTTATTTGGTGAAGGAAGACGTGATCCAGGAGCTGATACAGTCAGAGATCTAGCTACTGGATTCGTCGATACTGTTCTATCCAATGAAGTCGAAGGTCTGGACTTCTGCATTGAAAGTGAATTATCATCTACTGATATTAATGACAGCAATTCACTGGCAGATTTTTGCAATGGTCTGCTGTAACCATCCAATGATAATCTCCTCAACGTAGGTGTGACTGGATGAGTATTTGGCGCAATTTTGCTATTCTTATCACTCAGATCAATACTTCTGTTCATAATACCAGAAGGTACCTTCTTATTCGTTCTACTTGGCCATCGATGCTGATCGACTAATCGAGCATTTAAACTATCAACTGGTCTAGAATTCTCTGCTTGATCAGAAGAATTCTTTCCCTTCAATGGACTCCTCCTTCTCTCAGGTGTGGCCTTTCGAGAACCTGGAGGTGTTTCCTGTCTCTGCACTACATTTGATGATGGTCTCAAAGTACGATCACATAGAGCATGAGGAGCAGGTTTTTCTCTCTTACTAACAGGTAAAGAAAACGAATCAGACTGAAAAGAAACACTCAGACTCCTCATTGTTGAGGGCCATAAAGATTCTGGCAACCTATTGCCTGCCATCTTTCTGGACAACAATTCTTCTGCAGATGTATCATGTACAGGTGTCGATGGTGATGGACTGGTAGGTGATGAAGGAGTCGTTGGCCGTTTCCTTTCAGCCGATATAGCTCTCTTAGGTAACGAAAGTGTTGATGCAGTAGTTCCAATTCTTGTGACATTTGGAGAAGAACAACGTCTAGGGCCAGAGGAAGCTGATGGAGTAGGTGACCTGTACCTAGAACTAACTTCTCTTGTTCTTGGCCTGCGAGTATTTCCATGGTTCTTCTCAGCCTGAATCAATGGAGCTCTTTTTGCCTCCACTGTTGAAATCTTCTTTAATGCTATCTCTGATTCATACACATCCATCCAAACTATCCAGATTAAACCGCATTGATGATATCCACCCTCTTTGTTATATTAATAACTTCAAAGCCATTCTTGAGAACCTCTCAAGAACCCACCTTTAATCTTAATAAATTACACACCAATGTCTATAAAGTAAGATCCTTTTCTCTGCTGTAAATCTGCCACACAAAAAAAATTGAAGCTAAAAAGTAAGATACTGAGATAAAATTAAAATAAAAGAAGGAACAACAACAACAAACCATTTAAAAAAAGAAAAAGGATGATCAAAAGAATACATCTTTACAGGCCCCCAGATCTGAAGATAAAGAATCAATAATCAGAATCCCAATCAAGAAACTGCAAATTGTTTGTTCTATAATCACAAAGATTAACCCCCAGAAAACCAGATAGATCAGGCAAATATCCAGAAGAACACCTTATGCTAATATAATCAAAATAGTATTTTTATCAAGAAAAGAATGTACATTGGTAGAAAAAGATTGTTTTTTTAACAATTGTATGCTTGCTAAAGAAGGAGAAAGAGGTTATTATTAACCTCTTCCCTCGAAATGGGGAAGTACAGGGGGAGATGGGGGTGTGGGTGTAGGATAAGAAATACTCATAGGACTAGAAACTATGCACAAGACAAGAAAAGCTAAAAGCTTCACCTGATTTTTTATTTTTTTTTAAAATTATTTTATTTTAGTCCTACTTTTGGAAGTAAAGTTACCCACAATGTTTGATGATTTTTCTCTCTTTTTTACTTGCCATTCCTAACTTTGCCTTTTTCCTTCTTTTTGACCCCCCCTCCTCTTTCCTTGGCCCCAACAACCCTTTATCCCTTTCACGGGAGTGCTATGGTCTGCCAAGCTGGATATATAACACCAGATAGTCACAGCCCGTCTGTCTTGTTCCTTCTTTCCCACACCCAACTCCTTTTCATGAAAGGGAATTCAACTAAATTCATACTTACACTAACGTAACTATACCAAGATAGTTTTTCCTTTCTTTTTCACCCGACGCATCTTCGATACTCGTATTGAGATAAAAAATAAATCTTGTTTTCTGACAAAAAAAATTTCATATCTAGAACCTAAACTCACTTTTCTAACTAAAGATGAAAAAATATTTATCAGTTATCACCTAATAGTAACAATTTCTCATCATTGTGATTAAATTAGGTGCTTCATTGAAAACAAATAAATAAATCAAATGAGTCTTTTATTTAATAAACAATCATTTCTCCCCTAAGATTAACTGCATTTCGGTGCATAAACTAAATAATTAGTAGAATGATTTAAAATTATGAAACTTTTGTTTTTTTTCCAATCATATTATAAAGAAAAAAGAAATAATTAAGCAAGCAAATGACAGTTATAGTTAAATATTAGGGGTTATGGGGGCGGAAATGGAGGACCACGTGCAAGTAGGATCATTGTCCATCCCCATGATTCATGAACTTGCAGTATAATAAATGCACTTAAAAAAATTGAGTTAAAAGTAAATAAAAATATACCTAAAACTAACATTTTCCTCCAATTTTATAGCTAACTACAAGTAATTTAGTAAAATACACTTTTAATTAAACTTTTAAAGGAATGTGCCTAAGTTAATAAGGGTAAGTTATCCGAAGCTGAGGGAGTATTATTCTATTTATCTATTTAAACTATCATATTTTTTCGCAAGTTTCATATCATAACTATCACTCTGTTTGTATTAAAGAGTACATCAAATTTAATTGGTCTACACATACATACTATCCATTGAGAATAAATATTTAATCAACTCAATATTAATATATGTTTTAATATAAAAAAGTGATAATTTATATACATAATGAACGAATGATATATATTTGATATATATCATACTCACGAAATCGCGATATTTTAGATGAGCTTTTTGTCATTAACTCTAATTTTTTTTATACATATCTATGTAAAAAATATCTATATACACTCTTGTTTTACAATATCGATAAAAGGAAAAATCGCAAAAAATAAATATTTTTTTGTTGACTATTTTCCCTTGTTTAGGGGTTATTTATAGGAACAAAAACCAATGAAATAATGAGAATATATTGAAATCACAAGAAGAAAAAATAGAATCTAATAATGTGTTAAGGCAGATTCTGTTCCTAATTCTGTGAACATCTTGTATTATTCATGTACAGACTCCATAAAGAAGGTTCAGAAACTACACAAACAGAGTGAGCAAAGATAAATTTAACACAAACTCAGTAAATTTTCAAACACAATGACAAAAATAAGATATTTTTATTCAATATTATATGAGATTTCTCTACATTGGATTCCAAAAAACAGCATATAAAAATACAAGTTTTTGTACCGAGGATTAGTAAAACAGTGAAACAATGGAATTTGAAGAGAAAATGGTCTAAAACCCCCTCAATTTATACCCGAAATCCCAACTACACACTCCAACTTTACGGGAGTCCTATCACCCACCTGAATTGTTTAAAACTGTAATAATTACACCCCTAAAACGCCATAACCAGATCTGTGTTGGCCTGTGAACTTCACGCGTTTTACAGGTGAAAATTCAATTAATTTATTATTTTTTTATAATTCCTTTCCACTTTTTCCTATACTCTCCCAATTTCTTAAAATCTCTAAGGTAATTTCTTCCCCCAATTCTTTCAAATTCCTATGGAATTATGAGGAACAAAGATGAATATTGATAGCGGGAGCTTGTCAAGCAATATTCGAGTTTTGCTTGTCGGAGAACATTGAAAAATAATCTAAAAGGATCTGTTTTGCTTGCTTCGCTGGAGCTCGCTGGTTGGAGCAGTGCAGCTGCTTGCTTCGCCGGAGCTCGCTGGTTGGAATAGTGCAGCCGCAAGGTTTTGTTGTTGTTGTTGTTGTCAATCTTGTTGTGAGAATAGAGGTAGGTCTTTATGGTGGTTGTCTCGAAATGGGAGAGAGATAAGAGGAGAGAGGAAGAGGAGAACGAGGCTTTGTTGGTGGTTTGGATTTCGCCGGAGGCGGCGACAGTGGTGGCTGATGGTCGAGTAGCAAAAGAGGGAGAACAAACGAAAGCACCAGCAATGCCATTAATGGAGGTCAATTGAGATTGAATCCTTTCATTGATTAAGTTGGGGAAGATGACTATTTTTCTCGAAAATTTTCGTCAAAATTCACCTTCTAACGCGCCTAGAAAAGGTGAGAACACCTCCCATGACAGGTCAGTACTTAGGTGTGTATAAAATAGAGAATTATAAAGTTCAGGTGGGTAATAGGACACCCGTAAAGTTGGAGTGTGTAGTTGGGATTTCGGGTATAGGTTGGGGGGGTTTTAGACCATTTTCTCGAATTTGAATATAGAAAAAAGCCCAAATTTTAACAAAAAATTGCAAATTTGAGTGAAAGGTCGAAAACACATAAGAGTTTAATATAGAAAACTAAACTATTGATAATTGAGATGTGTTTCGAGAAACAATTGCTGATAGTTTAAAAAAAGTGTAAGTATGAAATTAAAAAAAATCAATGTGTTTTGACAATTAACTCAAACTGATCAATTTTTTTTTTCTTATTTCGATACATGATCGAAACCATGGCAAAACTCGGCAGAAAGAGCTTTGAATCCAGTAATTGGAAGAATAAAAACTTCAATCATAAGGACGAACAAAAAAAAAATCAAATTCAATCGAACAAAACTTTCCGCACTGATAATAACCAAGTTCGCCTGTTAAATTTTCGGCAATACAATCAATCGCAATACGAATACGACTACCAAATTCAAGCGCTAGAAATCAAACCTTATAATTAGCCGTAAGAGATAATAATCAATCGCAATACAAATTCCAAATCCGAGCACGCGAAAATCAAATCAAACCAAAGCTTCTGCACCGATTATCAAACTCGCCGGACGATAACCGCTTGTTAATTTCCCCGCGAAGACACGTGAATTAATGTAATACGGAATCCAAATACATATCACGTGAACGCAGATATATACATATATATTGTATCTATAGGTTTGAGGGGGTGGGTGATGGGCGTTGAGAAGAGATGGAAAAGTAAAAGAAGACTAGGAAGAAGAGGTAGTTTGGTTTATTTTGGCGCCACCCACCTTTGATTTTATCACTAAAATAAAATGGTCAAGCAACGCGGGTCGTGGTGGAGTGTAAAATATTTCTTCATCTCGAAAAAAATATCTATCTTTTTTAAAATTTGACTTGAATTATTAAAGCACCATTTTACTTGACTAATTGAACTTAATTATACCTCCGATCTTGCAATATGAGTGAAATACATTCCTAAATTCTAATCAAGTTTAAGGGTGTTTTCAACATTATTCTCAGCTTTTTATTAATAATATCATGCTTCTACTAGAGTTTGAGATCACTTGTTATGTCATGTGTCAGATCGGTGGTGTGTTTAAGTTTATTATGTCAAGTAAGATAGTTTTTTTAAGGCTGTTAATAGTTTGAAGACGAAACTAATAATTTGCGTCAAGCTCATGAGTGTTTTCAATACTTCTCCTTTTCATTTTTAATCAAAGGTTTTGAGTTCGAGTTTCCTTGAGTATAGAGTTGTCTTTGTTAGTAAGTGTTTTGCCTTTAATGTGAGATTTTTTTACATGAATTTAAATTTAGTCGGACTTCAATATGAATATTGAAATCGAAAATCAAACATAAAATATAAAAAAATGGCCGATTAGAGTCTCTTTTTCCTTAATACGAAATTTTCTAACATGAATTCAAATTTAGTCGAATTTCAGTACCGATATCAAAGTAAAAAATCATACATAAAAATGGCCAATTTAGAGTCTCTTTTAAATTCAAAGTCACTTTGAGGGATACGTATCATCTTCGGAAATTCCGCGATTTGACAACTTCTGCTTTACACTCTCTCTTAATTCTTTTTTGTTTTGGTAAATGGTGATATCAAAGTTTTTCGGAAATTTTAATAGTTCAATTAATTGGAATTTTTATCTTGATAGAGATTTGCAATCGGTAAAAGTTTAATTTTTCGATGATATAATATTCTCCTTTATTTTTTCTACTCTAAAAAACTGAAATTATGCGGAAAAAAGTATAGTACTTGTTTTTTGCTTAGAAAAAATATTCATATTTATTCTTGTCATATACTTTTGAGTTTGTCTCACGAAAACAAAAATAGATATAAAATCCAACAATAATAACATATACAACAATGTCGTAAGTGGGGTATAACTCGGTTGATGAGCTACCCACACCTTCATTAGGGTTTGAATTCCATTGTATCCTCCTTTCCCCCTTCCACTAGAAAAAAGGAATAACAGGAGTTTGAAGACGGTATAAGATTCGTAGATCTTATTTTCATTTCGTGAAGATAGACATAATTTTTTCAAAGAATAGATATAAAGTATAAAAATAAAATTACACGTTATATATAACTCAAGGACAAACAAGGATCTTTTAACATCCCTACATTTCCAAAGTCATTAACTTGCATTAAATGGAATTAAAAGATTTCTAAATTTAATCGAGTTGAGTTTGTCAACTAATACATAGACATATACTATTCTTTAAATCCATTTTATGCATATTTTTTTATTAATAATAACTTTGTCTAAGTCTTCTCCATCCACTTTTTTATAAGAAATATTATAAGATATTCTACTTTAAAAGGCAATAGCTATCAATGTCAATGAGAATTACATGACTCAACAAAACAATTATATATAATACAATATACTATTTATATTCATATGATACCCCTCATTCTAGACACTTATACATATATAAATAAAGTAATTAATAGATAAATACATTTTTTTAACGATACCAAATTAGGATGTTCATAACGAAGAGCATGTCAACGTAGATAATATTTTAGGTGGATTTCACATCAAAGTAGGAGAAAAAATGTCGCTTGATTTAAAAAAAAAAAAGGAATGTTGCTTTCTTTCGAGTCAAATATATAAAAAAACTTGATCTTGATTCAATAATATTCTTATTTTATATATAGTAGTATATATATTTGAATCCTCAACTATATGTCTTCATCAAAAAATATATTTATCTTCTTTTTTTTTTCTTTTTTTTTTTTGGTTGTTGTTGATGGGGCTAGATGTCATTTTGATGAAAGTAGATAGCTTAACTTTTCCATGCGTGTACGAAAATAAATAAAGATTAGCATATTTTAATTCTCAACTAATTAAATGTATGATTTTTCTTGTTCTTTTTCATAGAATATATGTCATATATGGATATTTATAGAGTTATATTATCGTTAAATATGAAGTACCAATATAAATTTAATAAGATATATTAGTAGTTAAGTTAGTGGAATAAATAATAATTATGATAAATTTGTGAATATTCACGAAGAAATTTATTAAAGTGTTAATACTTGACTTTTACATAGATTATGTTTACTATTTTGTTGTTAATACTTATCTTCATCTTTGTAATTATATATTTCTGTTATAATTTTAATTCTTAAATTTCTCAAACATGTTTTGGAAAATGTTTTTCTTGAACCAAAGAAGGTCTATCAGAGACAATCTATCTACCCCTCAAAGATATGAGTAAGACTTGCGTATACAAATCAAGATTTGCGTATTTACACTCCCCAAACGTTACTTATGAGATCACACTGCATTTGTTATCGTTGTTACTGCAATTGCTATATGCTTTTTTAAAAAATGTATGTTTTTTCATTCTTTTTTCCTTTTCTTTTTTAAAAGGGAATTAAAAAGGGGACCAATTACGTGGAAGAAAAATTATGATTAGTCATGTGTTGATGATTTAACATCATTTTAAACATAATAATAAATTAAATAAATAAATAAAAGGACCACTTGCTTTTTAAGTCTATGAAAACGATATAATTGATCATGATGAGTACATATCACGGGGAGTTCAAGATTTTTTTAAAATCAAAATTAAGTCCCAAAACACTTTTAACTTTTGGCCAAAAGAATATTTAGGTTACTTTAATTTGCATCATAGCCATTAAAACTTAGCCATAATTTTTGGGGGTATATTCTATTTATATTTTTCATTTTAGAATTGGAAAAAATATGTATATGTATAGCTATAGATACAAACCACCGAGACGTGCGGGGAGAGGGAT
Organism: Solanum tuberosum; assembly: GCF_000226075.1. Classification (NCBI taxonomy): domain Eukaryota; kingdom Viridiplantae; phylum Streptophyta; class Magnoliopsida; order Solanales; family Solanaceae; genus Solanum; species Solanum tuberosum. The sequence goes on along the minus strand of NW_006238973.1, from coordinate 1,275,593 downwards.
CTCATGCATCGTATACTTTTAATCAGATATCTCTGGTACATACTTTTAAAAAGAATAAAGCTCAGTAAGCAGCGGTTGTACATGTACAACTAGGGGTTGGGGGGACGCTAAATAGTGAACTAAACAAAGATGACATTGTCCAATTGGCCGAACGGAAGATCGATATGCCATGATTAATATAGGTATTTTGGATTATATTATTTTTATGCTCATCATATGTTTATGGCAAGTTTTCCCCTTTATGAACTCGATGTGACACAAATTCGTTAGAAAATTACTCGAGGTAACCTATTTTTAGAAATAGATATTTTTCGACAAATTTGGTCTACAAGTATGAAAATTCAATATTTATAAATATGAAAATATTATTTATGACCAAACGGAGAATATTTAAAGTCTAAAAAATTTACAATTAACATCTTTATACCCTAATGTTTATAAGGAGTGAGAAGCCTTGATAGTTAATTAGTCTATTGCATCAAATACTATAAAATACGGGTAATTATTTTGTAATTCAACTTTAATTTTCTTTTGTGCATTTAAATCAATTGTATGTTATAAGCTCAACGAAAAATGCAATTAATTAAAGCATTCCAATAATAGTACTTAATTGATTGTAGGAATTTCTTGTTGAATTATTGATTTTAATGAAACATTTTGAGTAGATCTAACAAACAAACCATTGGGAATTATATAGCCTTTGTTTCTAGTTTTAATAATTAATCTATTAATGCAGCTGCATTAATAAAGTGTTAGTCATACAACAACCTAGGCTAGAAGTGTGTTTAGTTTTCAATTTTTTTATTTGGTTAACAACAACAATATATCTAATTTAATTTTATAAATGAAGTCTGAAAAAATAGTGTGTATGCAACATTATTTCTATCTTGAAAAGATAAGGAAACTATTTTCAATAGACCCTCGGTTCAAGTAAAATATCTATACAACAATAAAAAATATATCCTGGAAGCAGTAGAGAAGAAAACAACAACAAATAATATGATAACTGAAATCACAAAGAAATTAAAATTGAAGAATAAGATAATAATTAAGAAAATAATAAAACAATATATAATAATGAACTAGATAGCGCTTTACTATCTACTAACCTTCTATCTTAGTATTTAACTTTCAAATCTTCCTCTCTAGAATCACATCCTCGATAAACTACAAATATATCATGCCTTGTCCAAAAAAATACTATAAAAAATGTTTTTTCCATATATAGAAAATATTTTTTTTAAAATTAGAAAAATACTTTTTTCTTTTGTAGCAGAAAAAATAAATTTCGCAAGCGATATTCATGGTCTTCTTCCACCCCTAACACACTTCCTCCATCTCAACTCTT
>NW_006238973.1:1256948-1273561 GCF_000226075.1 Solanum tuberosum | reverse complement strand
TTAACCTCTATTCAAAAGTGAAGTTAAAATTTTTGAGTTTATAAATTTTAAATTAATTAACTAAATTGTTGATAATTTATTTATATATATAAAATGGATTTTAAAATATAAATATAGAACTTGAGCTAAAGTCACAAGGTTCGGTCAAACCCGTGCGAAACTCTAGATTTGCTCAATTTTCATTGTTCTAATATTTTTTAAAATTATATATAAATGATTGAATACAATATTTTTTCATTAACTTACCAAATATTAAAATAATAAATTGTAAAAAAGCAATTATTTAAAAAAAAAAAAACATTTTCTATAAATTTTTTAGCAATAGTTGACCAAAACATGGTGAAAAACTCAAATGTCAATGGCCCCATGCAAATGTCTACTTCTAAGGTTACATTTATTTATGTTTTGACCCCATTTTATTTGTGTTTTTCTCAATCAACTATAGTAATTCAGGTCACGTTTAAATATACATTTAACTTGAAAAAAAATAGACGATGAAATTGTTCAATCTCGAAATATCTTATTTTTAATTAAGAAGTGAAATTGTGCTTGAATAACATTTTAAAGAAATTATTGAAATATAATATTGAAACGAGAGAGAGATAGAAGAAAAAGATGTTTCAATACAATATTAACATTATTTTCTAATTCAACTTTATATTAAACTTTTTCGCTATTTTATGTGTATTTTTGCGTATGCATTTAAAGAACAAAAATTAAGAAAAAATGTTAACCACAAATATTGTGATATTTTATAAATATTGACGGAATATTCATGAAAAATACTCAATGTCTTCTCAAATAAAAAAAAGGTGTTTTCTTTTCTTCTTCTTTTTTTGAAAAAAATAATCTCTTAGATACGGTTACATTCGAAATCCAAATTTTTTTTATTCATTTTTCATATATAACATATATTAAGAACACTATTCTTCATTAATTAAAGAAAAAGAATTTAATAAAGCAAGCTAAGAACATTCCCTTAATGCTTTCTCCTACTATATATATCCATGTCATTGTACATCAAAGTTGGGGCAGAGCTAGGGGTCGCAAGGTCGGAATTTAATGATGATTTTTTTAAAAAAAATATAATAGTTATATGCTGTTTATAAACAGATCATCGACAAATTTCTTAGCTAATTTTTCTTGAATAGTGAATAATGTATACAATTTAGGCCATATGCCTATATCTTGACCTTAATAATTACTTTACCAATTTATTTGTTCTTTTTCCAAAAAAAGAGTTATATAGTTTGGTGTTTAATTACAACATGTTATGACTAAGAGATATCACATGTAATGCAACTTTCATATGATGAAGTGGGGTTTTGCCTCTTTCCTTTGATATGTCTATCAATCAATTTATTCATGACCAAATATTTTCCTCTGATAAATTTTATTTTGTCACATATTTCTAGTTATATAGACTCATGGTTAAAAGATATAATATCATGATATTGATTTCTATTTGTATTTTTCTTCGTTTTTTTTGTGGAGTGCAATGTCTGTACCAGCGACTTCTACTCGCCCCCATCTCTAGCCATTTTCTAGCACATCAGATTTCAGGGTGAGCTATTCCTTCTAGTTCGTGTTGGATTCTCCCGGTCATGGCATGATGTCCTTAGTTTCCGGACACAAACTATTTTATCTATTTATTCTGGTGTTTTGATACTTTGAGACTTAGTATTTGGGAACTAAATGTCCTTGATGTGATGACTTTCAGATTTTGAGAAACGGTATTTAATAGACTTTAGTGGATTTTTGTTTCTTACATTAATAAGTTTGAGTTTCTGCATTATGGTTGTATTTCGTAAGTTGAACAATTAATATAAGTTGAGGTTGGATTCGTTGGTTCGCCCACCTAAAAAGTTAAATGTGGGTGCCCCTTATGATTCATTTTGGATCGTGACAATAGTTCATGTCTAAAAGTAAATTTTGCGAATTTTAATGATCATATGTATACACACAACTTGCAAAGTAGTGCTTTTGATCTCTTGATTATTGATAAATTTTAATCTTAATTCCTCTAATATTTAATTAAGCATATTTAATCTTCAATTAATATCATTTTTGATTCCTTTGATTGTTAATATTCACAATTTTTTATCTTGTGAGTTCCTTTTGTAATTGCTTTAATAATTCAGTTCTGACCTATAACTTCTGATTTCTTATATTAAATATCTAGTAATTATGATCAATTTATAGTTTTTTCAATTTTTTGGTACTGGTTTTATTATGTTTCAAGAGAATTCCAACTTCATTCGAATTGTATTATTTTATGTAAGTGGCTTCATTAAGGTAAACCCCACTCTAGCATAATAGCTGCAAACTTCAAGAGAGGTAAACTAGACAAGCCTCGTGGAGATGAGTTTGATCGAGAAAAAATGCATGAGTTTTTAAATTTGATCGATAACCTCCATTTGAAAATTATTTGCTCAACCAACTCAACCATCGGATACAAGATACAATATTTCTTAGTGCAATTTTATGTCATTATGTTTCAAATAAATTCCAAAAAATTGATGATATTATATGCAAGTGGGTTCATTATTATCTTTTGTATCTTTTTTCCACCAGAAAATTGCAAGTTCCATTTATGTACTTTGTTTGATTCATAAAGAATAGCATAGTTCATACTGTCATATGTGTTTGTACATCCATAAATGAATTTGGGGAAAATGAGCATATTTGTCTTTGTATTTTTTGAAATTGCTCAATTTTGTCCTATGCTATATTCTTAATATAATTTTACCTTTGCCTTCAGAAAAACTATAATATTATTTTCGCCTTAATTTATGACAGAGTTTCAATATGTGGATAAATTTGAACTATTTTCTTGAAGAATTTGAACACGAGGAGTTCAAGCACTCATTTCATGTTGAAGCTCCACTAATAGTAAGAACAAATATGATAATTTGCAAACGATGAATGTCTAAAGAAAAACCAAAATATTAATTGATGGTAAAATTGAGAAAGTTCAAATACTATATAGGTAAAGTTGGACATTTTCCAATGAATAAGTCCAAATGTATAATTCGAATTGGCTTATAGTTTACAAGTTCACGTGAGCCTAATATTGTATACGTATAAGAAAAAAATCCGCTTAATATGTTTGAATATTTAATTAAATACAATTATTATAGTAAGATTGTGAGGTTACGGATTCGAGTAGTGGAACAACCTCTTAGTAAGATTACGTTCAGTAAATCTTGGAATTTAATCATTTTCTAAACTCTTTATATAGCGAAAGTTTAGTATACCGAACTGTCGATTTAAGGAACCAAATGTTCATTTTTCCCCTAATTTGGTGGAATCAATTTTCAGATGAAATGGAAAACATTACTAATTTTAGTCTATTATTGACTAATTTTGGAAACAATAAAAAGACATATTTTGATTGCTTCCATGTTACAATGGGACACATAAGTTATATTATGGACACATAAAAGTTCAAATTTGATATTTATGTAATGTGTAGGTTTGTCTCTATTTAATGCATTTTCTTTTTCATTAGGCCTACCAATGGTTCATTATTGATTATTGTCACCTAGGCAAAATTAAACCTGCATATTGAATTTTTTTTTTTAAAAATAAAATAATTTTCTTCTTCGATATTTGATATGCATATTGAGCCTTATCTAGTTCAAAATCTCAAACCGTTTATGGAAAGGAAAATGTACCAATCCTAAAGGAATATTTATACAAACAACAAACTAAATTTACGTATTGTTTGCTTTTCAAGTCAATACATATAAACTATATATACACTAATTATATACCATTATACACATATTGTAGATGGATCATACAAATACTATATATACATTCCTCTCTCCATTTTTAATTTAATTAATTGTATGAGATTGCTATTTAATTCATTTAACATAAAGAAAAATGCCTAAATGTACTTGAGAAATAAATTTGAACATTTTCCCCGTTTTTTAAACTTAAAAGCTACTCTTTTTATTGTTAATTTAATAGTGGACTACAGGACTATAATGTGACATAGAGAATGAAAATATAAAATATAATAGACCACAAAAGCATAATAAATTAAAGGGATAAGGGTCTGAAAAATATCCCAACTTTGGTCGGATTTGCTGTTGCGATACGAAACTTTCATAAGGACCTATTACCTCCCTAGACTATTTAATACAATATTTTTACCCCCTGAACTATTTAATAGTGTATTTTAAAGGTATATATGTGCCCACGTAGACACTTTACTATATATAATTTTGCATTATTTTTTATGTCCACGTGGGAAAATATATATGTTTAAAATACGGTATTAAATAGTCTAGGGAGCTAATAGGTCCTCATGAAAGTTTAGTATCGCAACAACAAATCCGACCAAAGTTGGGATATTTTTCAGACCCTTATCCCTAAATTAAACAACCAAACTGACAATTAATTTTATGATCCACAAATTTTAAATGAAAAAAAGTACTAAAAGAAAAAAAGAAGAAGGAATTATCAACATATTATCATGATTATGCTGGTAGTAGGGAATAATAATGATCAACTTAATAACCTTATTGATGATATTTTATAATCTATTATACTAATACCATATTGTTCTAGTTAATTATTAATTAATATAGAGAAAAAGAGAATTATTTCAAAAAGTAAATAGATTAGGGAAAAAGGTAAAAAATAGAAAGCAGATCTACAACCTAGTTCAAAAACTGTGATGTTTCTTTTTTAAAAAGGCAATTTGTGAAATAATTAAGAACAATTATAAGAAAAAATAAATAACCTAAATAATTATGTAAAATTTGATACCTTACATAAAATTCATGTATGTAAAAAATATTCGATCACATAAAAAAGCTAAAATACTATTATTCAAACTCTTGTTCAGTTAATAATACTGAAAAAGTGGATAAAGCAATGGATAAAGATACAACTAATGCATATTTTATATCATGCATAAACATATTCTATATAAATAAACAATCTTATTAAATATTTAAATATTATAAGATAATAAAATTACCCAAAAGGACAAAATGAGTAATGAGTAGTCATGTGCTTTGATGATTTCAACTCAATTATTAATTACCAAATCAACTTAATTTATATTTTTGCCAATGCTTTTGCATGTCTTTTTATTGCCTCAAATATGTTGGCTTCTATAGTTTTCTTGATTATTCAATGACTTTTTTTAATTAAACTATACTTTGTTACATCCTCTTCAAGGCTAATATATAACCAATCAAGAAGAGTTGTGGTGGTAGTAAGTGGATTTTATTCCTAATTAGAGATTTCAATTTCGAGTTCTGGTTATGAAATCACTTTTATTAAAATATTTAATATCGCCCCTTCCCTCCCACGTGAAACTTTCCAACATAAATATGAATTTAGTCATGCCCCAATACAAGCATCGAACATCAGAAATGAAGATTAAAAAACTTGACCATCAAAAGCGTGATTGAGTTCTCTGTGCTCTTATTTAGACGTCTAAACTTCTTTAGAAATGGATATCAACTTCTTGAAAGGAAACATTTTACCCTCTTAATTGCTTTATTCAATGAATTCAAATTAGTCGGATAAATAGAGTTCGAAAACCTAGTGTCTACTAAAAATATTATAATAGATAAACTGAATTATTTTGTATGAGAAGTAGCATGTGGAGTTTGTTTCTTTGGAGGGGAAAATTAAAGAAAGTTATTCACTTTTTAAATTATTTTTTAATAAAGAAGGATGCTTGTTTTGTTGTTCTTGCAAGTAATTTTATTCATGATTCTTGCCATTTTACTTTTTTTTTTTTTTGGGTTATTAATGATTATTGTTGTTTGTTTTATGTGGCGTGGTCCATGTGCTAGCTTAAGTTGTGAGGAAATTACATTTATAATATATTTTTCCACCATATAAATAAACTATAAATTTTGATATCTAATCATTAAAAATTGACACTATAGTACTAAGAGGGAAATATGACTTCAACTAATTATCTCAAAATTGAGACTTTTCTCTCTTCTATACCAAGTCTATCAAGTTATTCTTTACAAATCGAAAAATAATAATTGGTTGATACGTCGAATATGAATAATATATGAAGAAATGAATTTTAAGTTTAATTCAAAAAATTAATTCACAAAATGAAATTATCCAAAATCATAAAAAAGAAACAAAAGTCTCTTTAAAGTCGTAATGATATAACTTAACATCCTCCACACCCCGCCTCCCCCCCTCCTCTTGCATGCCTAGAACAACCGACTAAAGGTTGACAATATAATATGAATTTCAAATATCATATAAACAAAGAATTAGAATATGACTGACTCAAATATCATGAAGCACCCATAATCATAAAAAAAAAACTTGTATATTAATTCTCTATCAATATAATATACGTTAATGTCGTCACACGTCCAAACCTCTAGTGTGAATAACATATATCATGAGAGCTCAATATTGAAAAACTCAATAATGGAAGGATCTCTCTTTGATATTGTGTGAAAATATGGACTTGATGTTAACTCAAATTAAAGTTAGCTCATGAAGCAAGAATTATCTAATGTCATATAAATATGAAAATTAACAATTATGATTCCTCATTTATTTATAAATTCAAATGTTGATCCTTTAGATATATGACTGACACATTTATCCTTCAAATAATTAAAATATAACAGTAGAAAGTAAAATCAAATATTCAGTAATTCTTCCCACTTAATCACATCATCATTGTATCTTCCAAATTAAGTTACTAGTTTTTAATAAAATTGATTATTTATGATGATGAATTAATTAATTTTGATTACCAATCCATAGAATAATCATAAAGAAACATACCAGAATGTCTGCATTATTAACGAAGAACAAATAATTGTTTACTGATAACTAAATTTTCCTTTTCAACAACTTTTTAATAATTTGTAAGTTCTTGTAAATGCAAAGCTAGATAATTAGCACTTTATAATTACCTTGGTAAATATTAAAAGGACTAACAAATAATTTTTTTTTGTCACTTTTCTTATGAAAAAAAAAACATATCAATAATTAATTTGGAGCTATAAAAGTTTTAAATAAAATTTGATAATTTAAGTTTCTTGAAGGTTCTCAATTGGGCTATGTTACTATGGGCCGGACAGGAAATTGGCCCGAACCCGACGGTTTAACATATCTCGCAGAAAATCTCAAGTTGGCTACATCACGACTACGCTTACTATTTTTCTGGTTTGGAAACTCAAGAAGGAATTAAGACAATAACAATAAATATTTATCTTCTGATTTTACTGCCAAAATCATTCAAAAAGCCCATGTTTTATGTTATTAATGTACAATGAACCCATAGCAAAAGAACAACAAATTGCCAATTTGTTCTTTTGTCCAAAAAAAGACTAGGCTTGTTGTCCACAATTTGTATGATCAAGACATATCATATGTAATGTGACTTTCAATTAATAAAGTGGGATTTTTGTCCCCTTTCTTGATAGGCCTATTTGTCAATATATTCACCCTCATGGTATCCGTGACATTCATGACGAAGGGTGGGCCAATAAGGAATAAGTTAAAAAGAAGGATTGATCGACTTTTAAGTTGAAAAGCTTTTGAAGAAGGGGTTCACAATGCATGCACGTTTTTGAACTTAATAATGACGTAAGTCGAGGGATATTTCATGAGGTTTTTTAACTAGAAAGGGCAATATGTGTTATGGACTTGAATCGTGACAATATCATTTCAGTTTGTGCCATATGCTAAAAATATGATTCAAATCTCTAATAAAATTATGTAATTTTAGAGTTTTTTTTTAGGTATGAAACTTTAGGTTAAAAGGCACATAAGAAAACATTTGGTCCAAAACCATGATTGTTAATGGCTCAAAACTTACCTATTAACCATTTTAATGATTGCATATAACTTGAAATTTAAAATTGTACTTTCCCTAAAAATGAAAAATATGCTTTTCCTTTTTGGTCAAAAGGGGAAAATGTCATCACTCAAAGGAAAGTAAAAATTTTCCTTTTGCTTTTAAACTTGAAAGAGTAAATGAGGAATTTGACCAATATATATATATATAAAAGGATAGTCGAATCGGTGCATCCGATTGTATCCCATAAAGAAAATTAGAAATCAGTCAAGTTTATCATGTTGAACTTACCTAGTACAATTTACATATGTGATTTGCGAGCTATTATACATAACTAAGGTGCACCAAAAAATAGCATTTGTAGTTTCTTTTGGGTGTCCTATTTTATTCAATTACTTTACAAGATTGTTAAGGATGTGTGAACTACTATAACAATAATATTATATAAGAAGTATTTGAAAAGGGTTGTGTATACGTAATATTACTTTTAATTTTAAAAGGTAGATAGTGTATTTCTGATAGACCCTCAACTAAAGTAAATAATTTGAGATATACAATAATAATAACAATAGCATATCAGTCCAATCCCATAAGTAGAGTCTTAAAAGAGTAACGTGTACACAACTTTACCCATATTTTAAAAAGATAAATAGATTATTTTTAATGTTAGAAAAATGATTAGTCAACTAATAAATGATGTTAATATTCAGTGAGTTCAACAAACATTGAATTGATTTTGTCCAAATTTAGAATTGGTCAAATGTCATAATGTTTTAAGTAACAAAATGATCTTTAATCCAAAAAGGGAAAATGAGTTGATAAGAATTTCCCTATAAGAAAAAAAGAAAGATCTTTAAACCAAAAGAGGAAAATAATTTTAATTTTCAACCCACTATAAATATGTATGAAAAAAAAGTTTCAGAAAAGAACTCAAAATTATTTGAGAAAAAAATGATGTCCATCACTAAGCATTTGATTTTCTTCACTTTACTTATTTTTGTCATCTTTCCTGCTCATGAATGTAAGTATGATTAAAAAAAGTTAATTCTTCATTATGCCTTTGAAATTAGAATTAGCTATGAATTTCGTTATTAAATTGCTAGCTAGTTGCAGACATAATTATGTTATGATAATATGTCGCTAAATAGGATTAGCAACAAACTTTACCGTTTAGCCACAAAAATTTTCTCATGCTAATTCCTGTCTTTCTAGTAGGGTTGCCTAATATATAGCAAGATAAAATTAGTGTTTCATTTTATTTTTTCACTCGATATTTGATATTAGTATTGTAGCTCTCATCAGGCCCATTAAAAGGAACAAATAACAATACTCCTTACTAGACTTATTTCATATTTATATATACAAAGTTAAATCTTTTGGCTTATTGATTTCTTTACTTCTTTATATTTTGAGTTTTTTAAATGAAAATTTCAATTCCACCACCAATAACCTAATTAAAGCTCGAACCCATTTCCGATTGAGATTAGTAGAGGAATTTTGTTTGTCTCACCATAATCCTCGATAGTAAATAAAATGAAATTAACTCTAATTTAATTATGTTGGCTTGTTTTTTTATTTGTCTCTCATCTTAATAATCATTTTTTTTGTTTTAATTAATTTTATCTTATATTTTAATGTAGGTGAAGAAGTATTTGATAAATTGAGTATCAAATATGGGAGAAAAGATGGGAGACTTATTAATCTTGGCAAGTGTTTCCAATTCACAATTAACCAATGGTGTTGTGATTCAACTACACCAGTAAAGTGTTATGATTCAATGGATCATTGCAAACAAAATTGTCCCCCATGGCCTACTACTCATAATTAGGATTAATTAATTAACAAATCCTCTTCAAGAGTTTTGTTAAACATCTTATGAAGCTTCATATATGAAATAAATAAGTTCTTGAGTTATTGCATAATTTCATTTTTGGTTCTTGTGCTATTCGATTAAGTATATTTAGCTTTTAATTAATCAATTGTTTTGTATTGATCCCTAAACTAATCGTACTAACGAAATTAAATAAAACTTGATAGAATTTTTAAGTGAAAAATTGAAAAACTTTGTCATACCATTTAGGCATAAAATTGTCCATATGGAAGCATACGAGAGCTAACGTTAGCGGAAGATTCTAGAGTTATGAAGAGATTTTGAGAAGACTCTAGAATATCCAAGAGAGTTCTTGGAAGGCCTAGAAGACTCTAGGCCTCTATAGAATTTTAGAAGTAGGGGGCGTATTTGTAAATATGTATGGACTTGTGTTACAATTTTTATTTACATCTTAACCCCTAGGTGTGTACTATAAATAGAGGAGCATTTATTTGTAACTCAACCAAAAAGAAGCAAACAAATTTTCAAGCAATACAAAAACCTTCTTACAAATTTTCTTGTGTCTTTCTTCATTCTCTTAGCGGTCTAATTCGAAGAAACTTATTAGAGCTTACAAAATTGTGAAAGAATCGTGAGAATCATGGTAAAGTGATATCCCGTTAAAATCTCTTCGAAGCTTTCCCCCTAAATAAACAAATAATATGAAGTTGCACACCATTGTGTTGTCATTTTGCCAAAAGAAACATACACAACCTTTTTAATGACATATACATATACCTCTTGTATAAAAATGATCTCGGAAATTCATTATCTCGTCTAATAAGATATTTTGTGATTTAAGATCAACCACACAACCGCACATGCATGTGTACGTCAAATGTAACACATATGTTGTTGATTTTTTTGATCTAACTCAAATTTAAATGTGGAGCAAAGAAAATACAACAGGTAAGCAAACAAACATTCATAAAGTCTAGACAACATAAATCATGTAAGAAATACCTTTCATTCTGTGTACAAACTTCCTCATGATATCCATTTCATAACAAAGAAACACGTTTTTGTATTGATGAGTTCTGCAGTACTTTTATGATGTTCTCATATGATGTGTTTACCAAAACATTCACGTTGCTCTGCACAAAGAAATTTTCACTTTGATATTACTGTAGCCACTTAAAGATACAAAAGAAATTATTGTATTACCATGTTTCTGTCCGTTGACAACCCTTTGGAAACTTTAAATGTGCAACCATTGATGTTCAAGCCCAAACACTTTGTACACATCTCATTGAGATCCCGAAACTTGGACTCCTTTTGTTTCTTCTGTGAAAGTTATAATTAACAATCCCGGATTTTGAACGAGTGTGACAGTAAAATTTAGGGCTAATCAAAATTTAGAGTTATTAGTACGAGTATAATATTCTATGTAGCTAACAGATAGAGTATAAAAATAAAATGGGTATTACAATAAAGTTAAAGAACTCAATCAAAATGTTAAGTTTATCTTCACATTACAATGGGTATTACCTTTGAAAAAGCTGATAGTATGGCGATTCTTTAAGAAAAAATTCACAAACACGCTTAATGTGGAGGAATGTTGAAAAAAAGAAGAAGAGTAAATCGCTCATTAGGCAGCGAGAAAAAAGAAGAGAAAATCGCGGATCGTGTAGTGAGATGATAATTTTTATTTAAAAAAAAAAACGTCGTTTAACAATAGTTAAATCACAATGAAATATCCCTTTTGGTTAAACCAAAATTTAAATGGCCCTTTATACATTTTAAAGGAAAAAAATGGCCCTTTTATGTCCAAACTCCACAATAAAGGGTCTAAACTTGAGTCACAACACCATTTGTTTATTGTGTACTGGAAACACTTGCCAAGATCAATAAGTCTACCATCTTTGATACTCAATTTAAAATATAAGAAAAGTGATTATTAAGATGAGAGACAGAAAATAAACAAACCAATTAAATCGGAGTTAATTTCGTTTTAATTACTATAAAAAATTATGGTGAGATAGTTCAGTCGTGTTATTAAAGACACCTCGTTGCGTGATTTTGGAAATCATGGAGTTACTCTTTGATACTATACTTCCCCGTCCAACAAGAGTTGCCCACTATACTAAAAATAGTTGTCCAACAATATTTGTCCAATTTAGAAAATTAAAACATAATTTACCTTTTATGTCTATTTTACCCTTACTATTAAATATTATTTATCATCCAATACATTTTTCAAAGCATTAAATTTAATAAAGTCAAAGGATAATATAACAATATTACTCTATTATTTATTGATTCTTAAGGGGTGTGCTAAGTCGATAGGACAACTATTGTTAGACAGAGGGAGTATTTAATTTGGGGATGACACAATGAAAATTTCAAAATTTAAAACTTGACTTGGCTAATGTCATCTAGCACCTCCTTTCCATCTATTCTAACCTTTCTAGACAGATTTATCAAATACTTATTATTGGCGGGGTGGCAAACAGTGGCAGACCCAGAATTTTCGTTCAGGGGGTTCGAAAAATAAAAGTATAAACGTGTAAATAAGCCAACAAAAAAAAATTTCAAGGAAGTAGTAGTATATAGTTTATAGGTACAAAAAGTTAGTTTCATTACAAGAAATCCGAAACTAACATAAGTGATTACAGTGAAACAAAAAGTTAGCCCTTTAAAATATGTCAAATCAACAATAGAATATTATGGGAGATGATTTTAATATTTGAGTTTTGAGTGTTGGGGAAGAACAAGAAAGTGATTCAGAGATTTGGAAAGTGAAAAAGTTATTAGCGAATGGGAGTATGGGACCTTTGAATTTTTTGGGTTTAACACCACATTTTAGCACTTTTATTTTTTTAAAAAAACTAAAACAAACATGAAAATCTGAACTGGAACTAAAAAGAAAAAAAAAACTGAAAGTAAAAAACTAAAAAAAAAAACGCTAACCTGGGGATTCGATCCCTGGACGTCAGGTTTAATATTGAAGGGAGCAGCCGCTGGGCTATCTCCTTCATTGAGGGGGTTCAAAATATATATATCCACATAAATCCAGAAAATTCACCTTATATATACAGTGTAATTTTTTATCGAGGGGGTTCGGGTTCACCCCCTAGACATCACGTGGGTCTGCCCCTGGTGGCAAATATCCCGTGAAATAAGCCGAGATGTGTGCAAGCTAGCCCGAGAACCACAATTTGTATTAAAAAAAAAGAGAGAGATAAAAGTAGAGGATATCTTCAATAGTTAGCTTTACTGATTTAGAACATCTTCATAGGGTGGTATATTCAGTCAAATACATTCTTCTCTACAAGTACCTTAGAGTTCAGTTCATACAAGTGAAAGCAGCTAAGAGGCTAGTGCTTATTCTATTCTGCCTCATTTTCATCTCTTTTTCGTTTCTTCATCCTCGCTTGCATCAATTTCAAAGCATATACAACGTCCTTCATAGTTGGCCTCTTGTCTGGATGATCGAGATTCAAGCAGAGGAATGCCAGAAGTGTGATCTCAAATGCATTTGAATAATCAACTTCTTCGAAGCACTCATGAACCAAATATCTTTCACCACGTTTAGCCTCATCTATAACAATCCAATCCAGCTGATAAGGACCTCGACAGATAAACTCATTCTTGGCTATCAGCTTTAGCAGTAGAACGCCAAATATATAAACATCAGATTTCATTGATCGTTTACCTGTATCCATCCAGAAAATATAAGTACAGAACTGCATTTAGTAGAGAAATTACAACAATAACAGCATACCCAATGTAATCCCACGAGTGGGGTATAAGGGAGGATAGAGTGTAAGCAGACATTACGCCTACTCCGAGGAGGTAGAGAGGTTGTTTATGATAAACCTTCGGCTCAAGTAAATCAGTTCAATATGTAAAAAATACTATGCCATATATAACAACAAATATGATGAAAATTCTCCACAAAGGGAAAGCTCAAGGAGCCATAATTCTTAATTTGGACGTATCCACACTAGCTCTTTCCTGTCTCAGCCAAATACATAAAAATATGAGGGTCATTGCACCTCACTAGCTCTTAAGTTATCTCGTTGTATCTAAACCAGTGAGACATCAAAGTTCGACGTATACATTCTTATTCCCCACCTCCAGGTGAAGGTCAAGAAAAATCATCAAATGAATGAGATGTCCAAAGGAGGGCTCAATTAATAGAAATCACAGAAGAAAGTAGTATCTTTTGGCATCAGAAATCAATAATGCACAAAAGCAGGTACAAGAAAATAGCAAAGAATGGAAGATGGCCTCTCTTTTTCCCTCTTGGAAACATGTTCACAGTTTCTTTTCTTTTTTCCCAACGACCTCCCTATCAGACCCTCCAAGTCCATTTTCAGTCCTAACAAACATATCGTAATATTCTTCTTTAGTAACTTACTTTTCCGATAGTGGGTTTCTGTTTCTTCACATGTGCAGCATCTCTTTAAATCCTCTACTATTTGATTGATATCCCCTGTGCTTCTTCAGCTTCTCCAACGAGAGGCAACTGTTTGACTTGGAGAGTAACTTATGCCTAGGATACAGTGACTGGACACGTAAGACAAGCTATCAGTCGGATACTGAAGACACAAGTTCAGAAAATTCTCAGTGATACAGATTGGTCAAAAGAAGGAAGAGCTTTATCACTCGGATAAGTGGCAGCACAAACATTTTGGCTTCAGATATGATTTCGGCTTTGATTATTCCCACGGGCTATTGAGGCTTAAGGAAATCAATCAATCCCTAATTACAATAGAAGCAAATTACGCTACCTACTATACATACATATATTCTAGAATATTCACAATGATTCTAATACTCCCCTCAAGCTGGTGCATAAAAATTCTATGTACCAAGCTTGCTACATATATAACTTGTACTCCGGCTAGGGACTTTTCATGGCTAGTCATTTGACTATTTGGGTTTATCTCAATCATATAGGTCTTCTATCATAGTTTCATAACTAACCATGGTCTCTATCTGGCATATATTCCAATTAGAGAATAACAAAGAGAAGAACGCAAAGAAATGGAAAAAAGTTGTGAGTTTTAATTGATGAAACCTAGACCTCAAACAAACATTGTTGCATCATGTAATACAGAGAAAACTATACGAAAAAACTTAAATCTAGAGCATGAAATTATCAGAGGTCAGAGCAAACATGCCTTCCCAAATCTCTGGAGCATCCGAGCCAACACGAACTTTTACAGGAATATTAGTATCTTCGTTCACATGATTTGATACGTACCCAAAGTCAAATACTTTTATGTTTACTTCCTGCAAATCAAACCAATGTGATAATAACACATGAAAATCTTGAGATATCTAAAGGATATAAAAGTCAAGACGACAACCAACTGTTCATCAAACTCACCTCATCTATCATAATGCATGAAGCAGTAACACAACCAACTGCAGTCCCCTTATCATGCAACCATGAGAAGAGATCTGCAAGTTGGGTTGCCAC
The DNA here is from genome assembly GCF_000226075.1 of Solanum tuberosum. Lineage (NCBI taxonomy): Eukaryota > Viridiplantae > Streptophyta > Magnoliopsida > Solanales > Solanaceae > Solanum > Solanum tuberosum. The sequence continues at coordinate 1,258,444 of NW_006238973.1, read as the reverse complement.
TTTCATCCGATCATTCCACCCAAAGTCATCTGAGACGAGAAAAAGAAAATATAAAGAATGTGCTAAAAAGCACACAAAAGTCGGAGAGAAGCACACAATAGTACCCGATAGAAGCACATCCGACAACAGTACACTGGTGAATTTTGCATCGTAGACAACTGCAAGCCTTGTATCAAAACAATACCTATACAACTTCACCAAATTTGGATGTGTATTTGCTCTTTCATCTGTTAATAACTCAATCTCATCCTACACAAAAGAACCTCTGACATCATTTAACCAACAAAAAAATCAGACAAGAAATAAAATTCAGACCTATCTCACAAACATACACAAAATTTATCTAGACGTGGAGCATTCCCAGGTTTCATAGGAAGGAGATAATCCCATGTCTTTACAATAGCCGGTCTTGTTACAGATCCTTCAACAATAATGCCATGGAACAGTCTTCCTGTAAAAGTTTTTTGAATTTCTGCAGGATTCTTGAAATTAGTCATCTTGTCCAACTCGGAGTAGCTGCAATGCTTCGCCTCACCAACCATTGTAGGCTCAATGGAGAAGTCGAAGCTGCATTTGGCAACCAGAGAAGATCAGTGAAACAAGAAATAATAATACCGCGGATGTCTAGCTTGTGAAATGGGACATCTCAAGGTCAGGGAGAAATTTGGAGCAGGTACCATTTAATCCCAATCAAAAGGTACCAAGGTCATCAGTGCTTGAACCAATTGTGGTTTAGTGAGAAAGGTGCAAACAAAAAACGAAAACATATGATGCAAGAAAAATAACTATAATTGTATGAGATAGGAATTAATAGAACTGCATCTAATTGAAAGAAGAGAGAAATTGACATAAACAACAACATACCCAGAGAAGTCCCACAAGTGGGGTCTGGGTAGAGTAGAGTGTACACAGACCTCAACACTAGCTCACGAGACTTTCCGAAAGACATGGGCTCAAGTGCAAGGAACAATAACAACAACAAAATAGTGTGATAATCAAACACAACAAACAATTTGTCCAATACGAGACCTTCCTATCTAAAGTCAGTCAGTCATGTGTTAGTATATAATCACACCTCTCCCCCATCTAAAGTCATGAATGTTAGTATATAATCACACCTCTCCCCGATACTAGACAAAAGCAATAACACCAGAACCCTATATTCCATACCAATACTTGAAACTCAATCAAATATTCATCAATAAAACCTAAAAAGAGATGAAAATCATTCAAACCCTTGGTAACGCTTGCATTCTTCATAAAAACCATCATCATCGTCCATTAAAACTTCACGGCTGGAACTCATGGACAAAGGGTAAGGCAAACGGGAAATATCTCTAAATCCCTCGTGTAAGTTGTACATTTGGTACTGATACGGCCAACACCCCCATTCTGAAAACTTCTTTCGGATTGCCTCAATTGACACACTCTTCTTCTCCTCGTTTCTCATCCCAACGTCTGTCGCCATAACCGCCGTCGGCCCGTCGTCGTTGGGT
>NW_006238973.1:1255321-1256739 GCF_000226075.1 Solanum tuberosum | reverse complement strand
AACCGCCGTCGTCTCGTCGTCGTTGAGTAATTCATACCTTTATTAATATAGGAACATACATTACATGCAAATAAAACGTGTTGAAATTGGAGATTAAATTGACTTTAATTGAGGATTCTTTTAAATGGGTTAGAACTTGAATGAGGTTGAAATTAAACTCAATTCAAATTATCTTGAGTCTAACTCATAAAATTATGGACAAATTGGACAAATTACCTACAATTGGGCTCAATTTTGACACCTCTAGAAGGAAGTATTACAATTATACTCCCTCCATCCCAATTTATATTAGTTTGTTTGATTTTGTAAAGAAAGAAATATAAATTGACACATGTATTCGAAGAGTCCGGTATTCTATAGGAAAAAGGGGCACAATACAATTATAATTTCATAATTCAATCCAAACTAATTAAGCAAATACCTATTCTTCCAAAATAAAGTACACTTCATGCCCTCTTTATCAATATATATATATATATATATATTACCTTAAAAACATGAATTTCTAACTTGAATGTTAAATTACTATAATATCCCTAACTTATGTTATGATTTTTACGATGAGTTGTGATATTTTTGAAAAGTTGTGACTTTTTTCAAAGGATTGTAATTTTTTAATGAGTTGTGACTTTTTCAAAGTGTTGTGACATTGTCAATAAGTTGTGACTTCTCGAAAAGGTCAAGACTTTTTAGATAAGACACAAAAAACGCTTGTTCATACTACCCTTTGTTGACTATAAATAGAGGGGGTTCCTCTCATTTTTCAGCCACAATTTTTTTAAATCTTCTACTCTTCTTCTTCTTGCACTTTAAAAAATTTCGTGTTATTTATTGTCGTTGCGTGAGTTCGAAGTTTAGCGGAATATGAGGTACCACTATTCTGATGAAGTAAATCATTCTATAGAGGTATATTCAATAACCTCGAGTACTTGACGAAAATAATTTTGATGATATAATTATTATTTTTTGCTTAATATATACATTAGTACGTAATGTTCAAATATATGAAGTCAACATTATGTAGTATAAATTCATTTATTTTTGTTAAAAATTTCTCTTGTGATGTAGATATATGCTTCTGAATATTTTTTTCGAAAATTATTAAACTTCTCAAGAGTTAAAGAATTGTCACGGTTTGTTTTTTTTATGCTCAAAACAAATAATGACTTTATATATCAATGCTACTTATGTGATTTTGATTGTCATGAAGTTTGCTTCAAAATAATTATTACTATATAAAGTTTGCCCTTTTGTTTTACTAATTTACTATATCTTAATATTTCAGTATTTTGGACCAAAAAAATTCATATGACTTGTAATATCGTCAGTTGAACTTTCTATTAGTTTATTTTTTATTATTTATTTAATAGCTAATTTATACGAGATAAATATTTTCATTAATGCAAATATATATATAT
>NW_006238973.1:1240595-1255231 GCF_000226075.1 Solanum tuberosum | reverse complement strand
TAAAAAACTAACAAAAAATGTGAAAATATGTGAATATATATGAATCATTTAAAATTAATCATTTACAAAAAAAAATTATATTCAGTAATGTGGAATAAACATTTTCATTTTGTCCCTACATAAAATTAAAATCTAATAACTAATAACTATAAAAAAATATAGTAACATTAATTAAAAGTCCTATTTATTTATGGACGTATAAAATTTATTAGAAATTCAGCTATTGCACATTAATACTTTGGTTATAACATTATCAATTCACTTCATTATGACTTATTATTGCAAACATTATTCACACCTCCTTTAGTTATAATATTATTATGAATTCTCATACTTATTACATTAATTATTTATATCTTTCATCTTTCATTATATTAACTTTTGACCAATAATTTTTCATACTATTATACCGCCTCTATATATGTAATAACACGATGTTGTTATTTTTTCTTGGACAAATCATGCTTGGTTGAATAAATTGAAAATCGTTTACAAGTATATGAACTATATCTTTGTTGGGTGTCAGATAAACATGCTATTATATATATGATTTCACATATAGAATATATTCTTTAATTTTAATTTTTAGTTTTTTCATAAAAGAAGAAGAAGAAGGAAACTTTTATCAGTTAACTATGGATAGTCAGATAACTATATTTGATTTATGTACACAATCTATCGATAAGTCAAATATGAGAGTCAACAACAAGAACGTCATCTATTATGTTATAACTTACAAAATAAAATTAATATACAAAAGATAGTTCTAAAAAAATAAAATGAAGTTGTTCTCTTCACATGTTCATATGACATCTAAACAGTTTAATGTGGAATACACGTGCAAAGCACATCTGGTTAAATGATTAAAAAAATACACAATAAATATCATCTATAAGGTAATATTAGTGAGATACGATTAATTACATGATTTAACCTCATCAAATTGAAATAAATATATACATTATTACATTTAACTAATAAAAATTTTCACTGACCATCTTCATAGGTTCGCGTGAATAAGAGATATATATGACGATCCACATCGAACATTCACTAAAGAATCTGCAATATTATTTTGTGCAAAGCTAATTATTCAAATCTTCGCTTAAATAATCAAATACTATTTACTATGACATATATTTTATGAATTGGTAATCACGCGCAACACACGTGTCGAAAAACTAATTTATTCAAAATGGTCCAATTCACAATTAATTGGTTATGCAGATGCAGGATATTTGTCTGACCCATATAGAGGTCGATCTTAAACTCGATGGAAAATGAAATAAATCCTGGTAGTAGTTCCAAGTTCAACAGAAAATGGGTTAGTTGGTGGTCCTGAGGGGGTGCTGTATCCTCCTATACTAGTTAGGAGTACAAGCAAGTCATCAGTTCGTTTAATGGGTGAATTTGGTGCTGTGACCATTGAGCGATTTCAGCAAGAGTGGTCAGACAGACTACTATAGTGAGTCTAGAATAGTCAAATTTCTCTATAATAGCGTCATTCGTCTGGATATATTTTGACTATTATTGTAGTGAGATGCTGTTATACAAAACATATAAATAACATAATATGGAAGTTGGTTTCAAAGGAAATTTGACGGTTATAATGAAATGTTGTTATAGAGATGAGTGATGAACCTGTAGAAGTATTTTGATAAATTTTGACTATTCTATTCTGCCTCGTTTTCATCTCTTTTTCGTTTCTTCACCCTCGCTTGCATCATTTTCAAAGCATATACAACGTCCTTCATGGTTGGCCTCTTGTCTGGATGATCGGGATTCAAGCAGAGGAATGCCAGAAGTGTGATCTCAAATGCATTTGAATAATCAACTTCTTTGAAGCACTCATGAACCAAATATTTTTTACCAAGTTTAGCCTCATCTATAGCGCACAGATCCAGCTGATAAGGACCAGCACAGATAAACGCATTCTTGGCTATCAGCTTTAGCAGTAGAATGCCAAATATATAAACATCAGTTTTCATCGTCCGTTTACCTGTATCTCCATCCAGAAAATATAAGAACATAACCGCATTTAGTACAGAAATTACAACAATAACAGCATAACCAGTGTAATCCCACGAGTAGGGAATGGGAAGGATAGACTGTACAAAGACTTTACCCCTACTCCGAAGAGGCAGAGAGACCATTTCTGATAACCCTTGGCTCAAGTAAAACACTTCAAAAGGACAATATACTAGTAAAGTAGACAGCAGATAAACTATGTAAAAGTTACTATGCCATATAGAACAGCAAACATGATGAATATTCTCCACAAGGGGAAAGCTCAAGGAGAAGTTAGAGAAAAGGTTGGCATCACGGCAGATGCAAAATTTGTCAATGGGTGGGAGATCGATACTAATTAACAGTGCGTTAGACAGCATTCCAACTTTCTACATGAGACTATTTCCCAGATCCAGTAAGATATATACTGAAGCAGATTGATAAGGATCAGGAGGAATTGCCTATGGGAGGGTAACAACAAGTTTCACAGGCCAAAACAATCGGGAGGATTGGGCATAAAAGATTTGGTTCTTCACAACTAATGCTTACTCATGAAATGGTTATGGAGGTACCCTCAGATGGGACAAACTCTATGGAAGGAAGTAATCAAGGCAAAACATGGAGTCCAAAATCATTGGTGCTCCAAGCTGTTCCGATCCCCTCATGGCGTGGTGTAGGCCTATGGAAGAGTTCTGATGGAGGAATCCCAAGTCTATTTCAAATAGCACGTGAACCAAATTCTTCCATTTCTAAGAACAAGGAAGACAGCACCTGGAATTACTATTCAGACTGGGAAATTTAATAAGTGATCAACCAGTTCTCAAGGCTAGAAGGCCAAGTGATAAATGTCCAGGAAGCAGACAAGTTAAAGTGGGGCAGTGACACGGATGGTAATTACGCAGTGAAAGCAGGCTATGCAAACTCATATGCTCCTAATGAAGTGCTTTGTAACCGGTCACGGAGTTGATATGGAACAAAGATCATATGCTTCAGCTGGATAGCCCTTCATGAAGCCTGCCTCACTCAAAACAAGCTTAAGAAAAGAAAATTTCAAACTGCCAATAGATGTTACATGTGCCAACAGAACCTTGAGTCTAACAACCATCTATTTTACATTGTACAGTCGCTGCTGACTTATGGAGTCTGTTTATGTCTATATTTGGTATTAATTGGGTAATGCCACATAGCATCAAAGAGGCCTTCGAATGCTGGTGCATAAAAATTCTATGTACCAAGCTTGCTACATATATAACTTGTTCTGGGACCGGCTAGGGACTTTTCAAGCCTAGTCATTTGACTATTTAGGTTTATCTTAATCATAAAGGTCTTCTATCATAGTTTCATAACTAAGCATGGCCTCTATCTGGCATATATTCCAATTAGAGAACAACAAAAAGAAGAACATAAAGAAATGGAAAAAAGTGATGAAACCTAGACCTCAAAAACAAACAGTGTTGCATCATGCGATACAGAGAAAACTACACGAAAAAACTTAAATCAATAGCATGAAATTATCAGAGGTCAGAGAAAACATGCCATTCTGAATATCTGGACCTTCCCAGCCAACACGAACTTCTACAGGAATTTCAGTATCTTCATTCACATTATTTGATACAAACCCAAAGTCAAATACTTTTATGTTTACTTCCTGCAATCCAAAACCAATGTAATAATAACGCGTAAAAATCTTGAGATATCTAAAGGATATAAAAAGTCAAGACGACGACCAAGTGTTCATCAACCTCACCTCATCTATCATAATGCATGAATCACTAACATAGCCAAATGCAATCCCCTTCTCATGCAACCATGAGAAGAGATCAGCAAGTTGCGTTGTCACTTTCATCCGATCATCCCACCCAAAGTCGTCTGCAGACGAGAAAAAGAAAATATAAAGAATGCGCTAAAAAGCACAAAAAAGTCGGACAAAACAGTCGTTCAACATAATACTCAAAGAAGTAAGTACCAGCCAGAAGCACATTCGACAACACTCCGGTGAATTTTGCATCGTAGACAACTGCAAGCCTCGTATCAAAACAGTACCTATACAACTCCACCAAATTTGGATGCTTATTTGCTCTTTCATCCGTTAATAACTCGATCTCATCCTACAAAAGAACCTCTGACATCATTTAACCAACAAAAAAATTAGACAAGAAATCAAATTTAGACCTATCTCGCAAACATACACAAAATTTATATAGACGTGGAGCACACTCAGGTTTCATAGGAAAGAGATAATCCCATGTCTTTACAATAGCCGGTCGTGCTACAGTTCCTTCAACAATGGTGCCATGGAACAGTCTTCCTGTAAGAGTCTTTTGAATTTCTCCACGATTCTTGTAATTAGTCATCTTGTCCAACTCGAAGTAGCTGCAATGCTTCACCTCACCAACCATCATTGGCTCGATGGAGAAGTCGAAGCTGCATTTTGGCAACCAAAGAAGACGGATGACTCAGAGAAATCCCACAAGTGTGGTCTGGGGAGGATAGAGAGATTGTTTCCAAATGAAGCTCGGCTCAAGTGCAACAAATCCAATCCAAGTAAAAAGACAAGGAAAATATAGCAATCAATAAAGTGAAGAACCTACAAGAAAGTAGTGCAAATTTATCTCCTTATCATACAACAAGACAACACTCCCTTACCTGCTTAACCACCTTTTGCATGCCCTAATACGAGACCTCCCTATCTAAAGTCATGTCATGTATGTCGTATCCCCAATACTAGACAAAAGAGCAACAACAGAACAGAACAGAACCCTATATTCCATACCAATACTTGAAACTCAATCAAATAACTATTCAAACCTTTCGTAACGCTTGCATTCTTTAAGAAAATAATTCATATAAAGGTCAGGGTTGGGACGCTTGTTGAGAGGGTGAGGAAAACTCGGCAGAACTAAAGATCCCTCGTCCAAGTTGTACATTTGGAACGCATAAGGCGAAAACCCCCATTCTGTAAACTTCTTTCGGATCGCCTCAATTGACACACTCTTCTTCTCCTTTTCATCTCTCATCTCACCGTCCGTCGCCATATCCATCGTTTTCTATAGCACACACGGTTCAAATTCGAGATCTCATTATGCTTATGTATTATTATGCCTATGAATGGGAGTAGGGAAAGGAAAAATGAGAGGTAGAAAATCGAACCATCACAAACAAGGTGAAAAAGTTTAATTTTGGCTTAATCATTATTGAATGTGTATGGTTGTTACGTATCGTTTCATAATATATCGTATTATTTTAATGAATACAACATCTTTTTTTAAGGCTCATGACCTCTTTCCATGACTTTATTTTATGATCGTAAGGATCCATTCATATTTCACATATAGAGATGGATTACATCATTTCCGTTCATTACATAATGGCCACACATCAACAACATGAAGAATGAGTTTACAGAGGTTGCTAGATCAACAACATAGACCACATTCATTTAGAACCTACATGACTACTCTAAATCTTGAATTCGCCTCTGATTGTGACGAACTATATATGAAGAATTGCTAGATCAACAATGAGCAGCCTATGATTTAGTGAAAACAAAACTAGATATAATTGTGTCAATATTTTGCAACTCCAGCACTCTGAGCCTTCCCTAAAATCGACTCGATGCTGCCATGGAAAAGACCTAAGCTTTTCGCTAAAGCAAAGCCGCTATACATGCCATCAACAGCTGCACTTACTATCCCGCCAGCATAGCCTGCTCCTTCTCCGATAGGGTAAAGCCCTCTTAAAGACGTGCACTCGTAAGTGTCAGCACTTCGCGAGATCTGGACAGGGGAACTAGTTCTTGTCTGTAATGAGGAAGAAATGAAAAGTTACCACTTCGGTTCAAGAAGCAAGAAATGTGCAAGTTATTAACTCCAATGCTTTGTTTTAATGAATACAACATCTTTTTTTAAGGCTCATGACCTCTTTCCATGACTTTATTTTATGATCGTAAGGATCCATTCATATTTCACATATAGAGATGGATTACATCATTTCCGTTCATTACATAATGGCCACACATCAACAACATGAAGAATGAGTTTACAGAGGTTGCTAGATCAACAACATAGACCACATTCATTTAGAACCTACATGACTACTCTAAATCTTGAATTCGCCTCTGATTGTGACGAACTATATATGAAGAATTGCTAGATCAACAATGAGCAGCCTATGATTTAGTGAAAACAAAACTAGATATAATTGTGTCAATATTTTGCAACTCCAGCACTCTGAGCCTTCCCTAAAATCGACTCGATGCTGCCATGGAAAAGACCTAAGCTTTTCGCTAAAGCAAAGCCGCTATACATGCCATCAACAGCTGCACTTACTATCCCGCCAGCATAGCCTGCTCCTTCTCCGATAGGGTAAAGCCCTCTTAAAGACGTGCACTCGTAAGTGTCAGCACTTCGCGAGATCTGGACAGGGGAACTAGTTCTTGTCTGTAATGAGGAAGAAATGAAAAGTTACCACTTCGGTTCAAGAAGCAAGAAATGTGCAAGTTATTAACTCCAATGCTTTGTTTTAATGAATACAACATCTTTTTTTAAGGCTCATGACCTCTTTCCATGACTTTATTTTATGATCGTAAGGATCCATTCATATTTCACATATAGAGATGGATTACATCATTTCCGTTCATTACATAATGGCCACACATCAACAACATGAAGAATGAGTTTACAGAGGTTGCTAGATCAACAACATAGACCACATTCATTTAGAACCTACATGACTACTCTAAATCTTGAATTCGCCTCTGATTGTGACGAACTATATATGAAGAATTGCTAGATCAACAATGAGCAGCCTATGATTTAGTGAAAACAAAACTAGATATAATTGTGTCAATATTTTGCAACTCCAGCACTCTGAGCCTTCCCTAAAATCGACTCGATGCTGCCATGGAAAAGACCTAAGCTTTTCGCTAAAGCAAAGCCGCTATACATGCCATCAACAGCTGCACTTACTATCCCGCCAGCATAGCCTGCTCCTTCTCCGATAGGGTAAAGCCCTCTTAAAGACGTGCACTCGTAAGTGTCAGCACTTCGCGAGATCTGGACAGGGGAACTAGTTCTTGTCTGTAATGAGGAAGAAATGAAAAGTTACCACTTCGGTTCAAGAAGCAAGAAATGTGCAAGTTATTAACTCCAATGCTTTGTTTTAATGAATACAACATCTTTTTTTAAGGCTCATGACCTCTTTCCATGACTTTATTTTATGATCGTAAGGATCCATTCATATTTCACATATAGAGATGGATTACATCATTTCCGTTCATTACATAATGGCCACACATCAACAACATGAAGAATGAGTTTACAGAGGTTGCTAGATCAACAACATAGACCACATTCATTTAGAACCTACATGACTACTCTAAATCTTGAATTCGCCTCTGATTGTGACGAACTATATATGAAGAATTGCTAGATCAACAATGAGCAGCCTATGATTTAGTGAAAACAAAACTAGATATAATTGTGTCAATATTTTGCAACTCCAGCACTCTGAGCCTTCCCTAAAATCGACTCGATGCTGCCATGGAAAAGACCTAAGCTTTTCGCTAAAGCAAAGCCGCTATACATGCCATCAACAGCTGCACTTACTATCCCGCCAGCATAGCCTGCTCCTTCTCCGATAGGGTAAAGCCCTCTTAAAGACGTGCACTCGTAAGTGTCAGCACTTCGCGAGATCTGGACAGGGGAACTAGTTCTTGTCTGTAATGAGGAAGAAATGAAAAGTTACCACTTCGGTTCAAGAAGCAAGAAATGTGCAAGTTATTAACTCCAATGCTTTGTTTAAAAATCGAGTTCATCGCTTAAATGGTCATCAAACTATTGGAAATAGGTGAACACAGTTACTTTTTTGTATCAGAAACGTTATTTATCTTTTGTTATTCACTCGAAAAGTCATATTTCTTTCTTTTGTATCGGAAAAGTGGCTTAGTTTTTATTTTTCACACAAAAGGTCAGTCTCAATCCGGAAAGTGATATATCCGGACACTTTTAAAAAGAAGAAAAAAGCAACCTTTTGAGTGAAATCGCAAAAGGTACTAGCTTTCCAGATACAAAAGAAAGAAAAAAAGACCTTTCGAGTGAAATAACAAAAGATAAGTGACTTTTCTGATACAAAAGAAATAAGAGGGACTTTGTTCACCTATTTCCTATAGTTCTGTTTAAGCAATGAACTCTCCGAAAATCCATATGTAAAAATAGATTACATGCTTAATGAATTTAGAAGCATGTAATTTCCGAAACATAGAGCAAGTAAGTATATGATTAAATAAGTTGGGTATCACAAAGAAAGGTATGCATTACATTACCTCTACTCCATGAAGAAGAGCACTACTTGAAATAAATCCCGGTAACTGTAGTTCCAAGTTCAACAGAAATGATGTTAATTTTCCGAGACGAACATTTAGTGATAATGATATATCATATTCTCAAGACAGGAAAATACCTCTTTGTCAAACTTCAAAAGTGATTGTTGTAAAGAGTTGGTTATGTGACTAGGGAATAGTTCATGGAGATTTGTTGCCTTTACTCCTAATCTATAACTGGACGATGGCACTGACGTCCCTGTAAAACGAATTTTAAGCCAGATAAGTATTTCTTGTCCGCTTCCTGCTCTTCCAATTCAAACGGACTTCGTAAAAAGTGTGTAGTTAGCAGTCCCAACAGGGGTGCAGCATCCTCCTATAATAGTTAGCAAGAGCAGCCAGACAGACTACTACAGTGAGTCTAGTATAGTCAAACCTCTCTACAACGATGTCATTTGTCTGGATATATTCCGACTGTTGTAGTGAGATGCTGTTATAGGAAACATATAATGTAACATAATATGAAAGCCGGTTACAAAGAAAACTTGACCGTTATACTGAAATGTTGTTATAGAGGATGGATGTTATAGAGGGGTCTGATTGTAACTAAATGAGTGATGAACCAATAGAAGTGGTAGCCATGGGTATTTACTCCAAATATTTAACCCCCAATAATGCCACCAACCCCAACAAAGAGGTTTACCTGACAATTTGTTGTCGAGAAAATCGGTCACCGTTTGAACAGGTACCACGAAATTGCCTCCGCCCATTGCAGCTGCCCTTCGCTCGAACATCCTCTAAAATCATACAGTCGAGATGTAAATACTTGCAAGTAAAATATTAGCAAATGATAAATGTCTTTAGTTTTTACTTGTTTTTCCATATAATGTTATGGCTTCTATCTTCTGCCATCAAGATAATGCCAATTTTTTCAAAATAAATTGACTTTATTTCTCTTTCAATGTTAGAAATTACTCAAATCTTCAGATCTCGTTCTATTTGATGCATGCCAATCAAATCAAAGTACACGAAGTAAATAAGCAATCAGCTCAACCGTTTCTCGTTGAGGCAAAGACGAATTCTTATAAATTGATTGTTCTTCCCAAAATGTTGGTAATTTATCTGCTTGATTTTCATTAATTCTCAAGAAGTTTGATGTGAACCTCAGAATTCCAAAACGAGTTCATTTACCAGTATGGACAGTTAAGGAGTACCTGAAATTCAACACCAGCGAGAGGTCCGTGCAAGTCCAAAGCAGCAAAATCCTTTGACGAGACTGTAACAACAAGTGCAGCATTTGCCCATTTAGATGACCGTCGGGAAAAGGACATTCCATTGATACAGAGCTCCGATGGATTAGTACTTGTTAAAACTACCTGCCAAAATCTTGCCAAGTAAATTATATCGAAATCGACACTACATGTCTTTCGGATATCACCAACTTAACATAGGCATATAAACATTTCTAGTTGTTGTCATCACTAATCTACATTGTCTGTAAGTTGGGTCTAGGGAGGGTAGGATGCACGCAGACGTTTTCAATAGACCCTCGGCTCAAGTGCAGCAAATCAAAGTAGTTATGAAAAAGGAAATACGGCAGTGAATAAAAACATGACAACTAATAAAGAAAGCAGGTTGGATTTATGTAGCACGAGACAGAATAATATAATTAGAAAGTTGGAAAAGCATAAGCAAATGACGAATCATAATATCATCAGCAATTATGAACAAAAAGTAATTGTTGTACCTGGCCACCAGGACACATGCAAAAGGAGTAACAACTGCGATTTCTTGGTGCAGAATTTGAAGGCAAAGCAATATCATTTGTATTAACATATTCAACAACCTTGTAATCAGCAACAGGAACTTTTCCGCGTCCACTTTGAACTTCATTGGCCAATCCAGAATACTGAATATTATTGGACCAAAAACACGAATTGTTTTCATGTTAAATGCCACGATATAATTGAACTTAGAGAGGAAAATAACAAATACTTGCTCACAGATAATGAAATAGCTTAGGAAGTCGAAGGACAACTCTGAAGTGCCAGAGGGAAAAAGTTAATAAACTATCACAAATAAATTAAAGATTGATTGTGTTCAGTAACAAACCTGTATGCTGTTTATTAATTCTTGAGGATGCTCAACCCGCAGGCCGACCTGCAATTAATACGATTTATTAGGAGAATGATTGTATCTTTGCCGATGATGGAATACCAACGAGATTATAGCAAAAATCAGAACCACGAGAGTCAATACTAATGAACCAAAGACATCAAGGAAAAAGTAACGGACAAGCTCACACACAACACAAAGACAGGATTGCAACCCCAGCATGCGCTACCAAGTAGTCCAAGGAATTATGATATCTCAAAAAATAAAGGAAAAAAGAAAACAAATTGTTGATAAAAGTGAGGTTTCGATAACAATATAAAGATGAATACAAATCAGACATTTCCTTACTTCCGCTAACCATATTTTGGATTAAACTCCACAAGTGAAGTTTCTTTTGACAATTGGTAAGTAGTATTCTTCAGCATTAAGGAAATGTTGGCCAGTACCAAGGCATAAAGCTATAAGCATATGTACACTTTAGATAAAACACAAAAATTATAAATGGAAAGAAAAGAGATATAAACTAAACATATATATTTATTATGGACAGGAGCTCACAGCAAAATCCTTTTCAACAAGGCTGACCCCATGAGAAAGAAGCATCTGATAGGTATCGCGTGCAGAATGCCCAACTGCGAGAACCACTGCATCGTACCCCAACTGTTGGTTCATGGAGTGCGAGCTGTTATCTCTTGAATTAGAAACTTTGACACCCACCACATGCTTATCCTTGACAAGTAAATCATCTACCCTTGTTCCAAACATGATGGTGACCTGACCATATCAGCAATAAACAAAAATTCTTACAAGTCTAGAACTTTCACATTTCTTTCCTAAGAGGCATAAGTTAAAAATTACTTACACCCAACTTTTCAAGGTATCGACGGAAATTTTGAAGAAGTGGAACCAGTTTATCAGTTCCTAGATGAGGTTTTCCATCAACCAAAATTTTCTGTGGAGCTCCAAAGTGGACCAATGTTTCCAAAACCTGGAAAACAAGAGCAAGGTTGAATGATAAGGATAATTGACAGAATAAACACATGTAAATGAGCACATAGAGAAGACTGCATATGTAAACAATAAAAAGTGAAATTTTCCAGGACTAAGCAACTTACTGCTAAAACACTACCACTGTTTCTTCCAATTCTAGTAACTAGCTTCCCGTCGCTCCAAGTACCTGCACCACCCTGTCACACATAAGTCCTTCGTAAATAAGTAGCTAATGAGAGCCAACATCTGTAACATCATACAATCTATTTGACATCACAAACCAGAGGTGGAAAACCAGTAAGGTGCTGAAATTGCATACATATCTAAATCACTGAGAGCAGTTACTCGATCCAAGCACTAAAGCATCTCTTTTCAAATCTCACAGTGCAAGTACAGAAATACAGATTTGATTAGAATCTGATTTGACATTAATCTATTTCAAAGTAAAAAAAAATTGTTCAAAATTTAATATATGGCCTGTACAACATCATGTACATCTTAAGAGCAAGGAGAAGATGAAGTATGGAAGAAACACTGAACCAGAAATATTATCAATTTAAGGGCAGCCCGGTACACTAAGTTCCCACTATGCGCGAGGTCCAGGGAAGGGACGGACCACAAGGGTCTATTGTATGCAGCCTTACCCTGCATTTCTGCAAGAGGTTGTTACACCAAGCTCCCCTTCAAATATGTCTATTTATACAAGAGTTTCAAGAATAATCAGAAAAATTATTTTCATTTGTTTGAGGGCAGTCCTGCTAGTTTTCACATCAATGGGCAATATACTGGTTAATAGCATAATAATGAGTCAAACATCTTATCCTATAACTTAAACAACCAATTTGCTACATATTTTACTCCAATAGTTGAAGGTGATGAAAACTAAGTGCAGCGCAAGACATGTTAGTCCTGATACAATTAAAGGAGATCCTATAGAATTTTAATCAGGTCTAACAGGAAGTACTACGGCAGTTAAAGTCTGGTATTATTCAGAATACAATGAAACCCCAAAAGAATTCTACTTCGGCCAAAAAGTTTAGCGTCCAGATCTAGTGACAGTCAGCTTTCACATTGAGTGTCCATGTTTTGGCATTGCAACGACGAAAATTAGTTCTTGAAAAGTATTTCGAAATCATTAAGATCAAAATCAGTCATTTATTCGGTATTCTTGCCTAAAAATATTTGCCCATTATATATTTGTAATGTCACGAATACTTTCATGTGCTGCAACAATATAAGTCAAGGATAGTTGCACAAAACAAACAGAGGCAAATTGCAGAAATTAATCTCAAGAAGCTGGAAAAACCTTTGAAGGAAATAAGTGAATCGGGATATAACCTCCCCAAAGCAAAAGTTGCTCTCCTCTTGCAATATCCGTCGAACAACCAGAGCACCAATGTCACGGCCCCTTTTCTCAACGGCTTCTCCCCTTTCCATCAGTGTAACATCTGCACCAAATTCAGCAAGCACAAGAGAAGCAAACAACCCTGCAGGCCCACTTCCAACAACTGCAACTTTTGGTTTTCTATGACTTGCATTCGTATGTGATCCATTGCAGACATTTCTATCTCTGTGTTCTGAAGTAGTTGCATCCTGACCCGACTTTATGCAAGCATGTACTATGCTCATTATGTCACCAGAAGTCCTGTCTTGAGGCAAATGCTCAATTAAGCCAACCTTGGGTTCCAATTCAGAAATGAATTCCCAAGTACGAGGCTCTAAATTTAGTAGTTTATGGACATCCACGTCAACTGTATAAACAAACTTCTGTTCCTTTTGCAACTGCAATAAGGTTAATGTAGAAGTTAAGTATATCAACAACTGTACCTGTTACATATTTTGTTTCAAGCAATTCAATGCTAATGCTACAAATCACTAGCATCATTGTCCCTGCAGTCCTACACTATAATCAAGGATACATCCCATAATAAGCTCAATTACATGAGCATCCTAAAATGGTAGAAATAAGTATACGGAAATCGTTGATAGAATATGCTCTAGGTCTGAATATGGTCTCTTTTTTTCCTACCATCTTTCCTTCAATTCAATACATTATAGCGGAATTAACTTAGGACAGTCAATGTTCATTGACGACTGGAAGGAAATAAAGCAAAGAGCTAATGATGGAGAAAAGAGAACCTGGAAAGCATATACTAAGGAGCTACCTCATCCTCATGTATACACTTAAATATCTTAATTAGATCACAATAAACAAGATCCTGTCAAGTTTTTACTTGGAAACATGCAATTGATTGAAACATTTTTTTTATAAGGACAATTGATTGAAACATTTGAATCTATTGAACCACTTTAGTGCTTGGTCCAAGAAGTTCTAAATTCGGTTCTCCTAAGTTCTAATGGAAGGATGCAAAGATGTATCTTGCATCTCAGCTTAAAGAGCTTGAACTGCTATAAATAAATGAAACTATAGATGGTGGGGTATTTGGATAACTTTTTTCTGGTCAATGTGATCATGATCTTTGGGTTTTCAGATATGCCAAATCATATTCTGGATTAAGCACATTTTTGCAATGGACGGAATGACCCTACAGATTCATAGTCTAGATTTTTCACTTAAACATGGTCTTAGAGCACCATATGGTGGTTATTGTTAGAATAAGAATAGGTTTATACAATCCTATTAGAACAAGAATAGATTTATACAATCCTATTAGAATAGGAATAGGTTTATACAATTCTATTAGAATAGGAATAGGAATAGGAATAGGAATAGAAATAGAAATAGAAATAGAAATAGGAATACTAAATAGTATCCTACTTGGTAAAGGATTGTATTCTAGGGTCTATAAATAGGGTCTCAATGTAATAATGTAGACACAACAACAATTCAATAATATTCTTCTCCTATATTTCTCACATGGTATCAGAGCCTCTTCGATCTTGGTAAACAATCAAAGAGCTTCCGCTGCTGGCGGGCGACTATATCCATATATGCCGCTCGTCCGGCCAATGATTATGTTAGCAAAAGTTGGGTCACCGTGTATCTTTTCGGTGACTATTTTTTCATATCTAATTTGTGTAGCACTATGCCATCATTCCGGTGACTACTTTCTTATATCTAATTTGTGTAGCACTGTGCCATCATTCCGGTGACTACTTTTTCATATTTAATCTTTGTAGCACCGTGCCATCATTCCAGTGACTACATTTTTGTGTAGCACTGTGCCATCATTCCAGTGACTAC
>NW_006238973.1:1205462-1240028 GCF_000226075.1 Solanum tuberosum | reverse complement strand
TTTGTTGCTCAGGGGGAGTTTAGTAGCCTTGTATGTCGATTATGTGAGTCACTTTATGGTCTGAAACAATCTTTGCAAGTTTGGTTTGGGTAATTCAACACTGTAATTTTATCACTCTGTGTTTTATAAGCATTATGCATCAAATTCAGTATTTCATGAGAAGACCAAGCACATTGAGATTGATTGTCAATTTTGTGAAGTCGAGTGATCAACTTGAAGGTATCTCACCAAGCCCCTCATCGGTCCTCGTGTTAATTACATTTGTAACAAGCTAGGTACATGAATTGTATGCACTAGCTTGAGGGGGAGTGTTAGAATAAGAATAGGTTTATACAATCCTATTAGAACAAGAATAGATTTATACAATCCTATTAGAATAGGTTTATACAATTCTATTAGAATAGGAATAGGAATAGGAATAGGAATAGAAATAGAAATAGAAATAGGAATACTAAATAGTATCCTACTTGGTAAAGGATTGTATTCTAGGGTCTATAAATAGGGTCTCAATGTAATAATGTAGACACAACAACAATTCAATAATATTCTTCTCCTATATTTCTCACAGTTATATTGGAATGTAAGATGGTTAAATATATAATATTAGAAAATCAACGTGTTACTTGATACAGAAGCAAGAAAACACAAGCTGATATATAAAACAAACTCAACCCTGATATAGAGGGAATGTTTCAAAAGAGTTGCTTCGAGGGAAACGAACCTTGCGAGCATCAAAAGATTTTCTAACAACTTTAAATGCCTCCTGTGGCAACATTGAAGCAACCTACAAAATAGATAAGAAGAGCACTTTTTGACATCAAATGCAAAAATAATCTAAAGCTGACTGAATCTACCAGAAATCCAAAATTTAAAATACAAAAACTCCCTCTGCCTAATGTTGACTTTTGAAGTCATAACAATAAATTTGACTATCAATTGATCTTATATGTATCCTTTCTAACTAAATACATACTATTGACAGTTTAAACTTCAAATATTTCTATAATGAGTGAGCAAACGGACCACCAAAATCAAATTATGCTATTTAATATGAAACTAATTGAACACAAACTCAACAACCAATTCTCATTTTGCAATTTCTATTACTTTCACTCAACAGAAAACTCAAGTATATTCTAATGCTCACTGAATTTATTTCTACAAAAAATTGCTCAAATGGGCGACCAAAATCAAATTAGGCTATTAAGTGAGACTAACTAAACACAAACTAAAAACACAATTTTCATTTTGCAATTTCTACTACTTTCACTCAACAAGAAAAAATTCAAATATATATTCTAAAGTCAACTTTTAACGGAAATTCAAGAACTTTAGCAATTTCTACTACTTCCATTCAACAAAAAGAAACTCACATATATTCTTAAGTTAACCTTTTTACCGGAAATTCAAGAACTTTAGCAATTTCTACTACTTCCATTCAACAAAAAGAAACTCACATATATTCTTAAGTTAACCTTTTTACCGGAAATTCAAGAACTTTAGCAATTTCTACTACTTCCATTCAACAAAAAGAAACTCACATATATTCTTAAGTTAACCTTTTTACCGGAAATTCAAGAACTTTAGCAATTTCTACTACTTCCATTCAACAAAAAGAAACTCACATATATTCTTAAGTTAACCTTTTTACCGGAAATTCAAGAACTTTAGCAATTTCTACTACTTCCATTCAACAAAAAGAAACTCACATATATTCTTAAGTTAACCTTTTTACCGGAAATTCAAGAACTTTAGCAATTTCTACTACTTCCACTCAACAAAAAACTCAGATATATTCTAAAGTTAACTATTTAACCAGAACAACAACTGTAGCAATTTCTACTTCTTTCACTCAATAAAAAACCTCAAATATATTCCAAGTTAACTTTTTAAACAAAATTTCAAGAACTTCAGCAATTTCTACTACTTCAACTCACCAAGAAAACCTCAAATATATTCTATAGTTAACATTTTTACCGTAAATTCAAGAACTTTAGCAATTTCTACTACTTTCACTCAACAAAAGAAAAACTCAAATATATTCTAAAGATAACATTTTTATCTGAAATTCAATAACTTTAGCAATGTGTACTACTTCCACTCAATGAAAAACTCAGATACATTCTAAAGTTAACTTTTTTACCAGAATTTCAAGAACTTTAGCAATCTCTACTACTTTCACCAAACAAAAAAAAGTTAAATATATTCCAAAGTTAACATTTTTACCGGAAATTCAAGAACTTTAGCAATTTCTTGGAGTAAAGCATCTGAAACACCTAAGAAATCTTTTCCAGGGTCTTTATGAACTGAAACACTAAGCTTTGAGAGCCTCCAAATCCCTTCAAATTTGTTTTCAACATCAACTTGAGCTTCTTGTTGCTGTTTTAGCTTCTTTTTCTCAGATGGGTACCTCAATTTTCCTCTTCTTTTAACCTTCTTTGAACATGTAATGCAAAAGGGGTTTGAGTATAATGAAAAAGATTGAGTTTTTGGGAATGTGAATTTGGGATTTGAATTCAAGAATGAAAAATGAGAAGGGACTAAATTCTTGGTAGAAGCCATGGACATGGTTGAAAATTTGGAGGAGATAAGATTTTAGTTGGGATGTGGGGGGTTTTAGAAGGGGTTTTGGTTATTGATACAAAATATGTAAATTTCTAAAAGTGGGTGAATTATTATAAATAATTATTCCAGATTAGTTATTAACTAGTAAAATTATCCGCACGAAAAATTTAATATCATGGAATTTATAAAATAATACTTAAAACATATCAGTCATTAAAACTTAAACACTATATTATCTCACATACAAGATTACGTAGTAACAAACATTAATAATGTAAAGGAAATGAAAATTATTACATCTTATCATTTATCTTTAATAACATAAGCATAAATTAATGACTGTAAAAATACATACCAGGATATGTAACATAAGCAAACGTGTCAGTGAGTCATTCAACAGGAAAAAAGTACACAAATATTTAATTGTGAAGAAGAAGAGGAGGTTCAGAATTTTCGTTGTTTTAAAATGAGAGAAAATCTCTCTATTTATATACAACAAAATGTAGTGTGAACAAATGTTTATTGTACCTAATCGAAAGGTTACAACAATTTGGAAAAATTGCAACCCTTCAGAAAGGTCACAACATTTCATAAAAGTCACTATTTTTCATAGAAAGGGAATGCTAGTTTTGTAAATAAATAAATTAAAAGAGAATTCTGGTTTGTGGTGGCGGTATGTTATTTAAAAGAGTATAATAAT
The DNA here is from genome assembly GCF_000226075.1 of Solanum tuberosum. Lineage (NCBI taxonomy): Eukaryota > Viridiplantae > Streptophyta > Magnoliopsida > Solanales > Solanaceae > Solanum > Solanum tuberosum. The sequence goes on along the minus strand of NW_006238973.1, from coordinate 1,236,763 downwards.
CATGAATTAAAACTCGTTGTTCACCTTTCGAAAACAAGTATATTATTTAATAGATCGTCGCGACTGATATTTCAATGATATTTAAGATTTGAGCTTGAACAAAGTTAGACACATATTTCAATGATATTTAAAAATTTATTATAACATATAATTACAAACATTTATAAAAGAAAACATATAGGTACATATTTTAGTGTTTTATTGTTTGAAACGCCAAAAGATATTCAGATATCTTTTTTATAAACATTCAGAAAGATCATATCATACGAGGATTGAGAAAGTTTAGATAGTTTTCATAAATTATAAGATATTCATGTTTATTAAGAAAAAGTACTAACTTTGTTTAAGACAATTTAAGCTTCAAAACATGATTTTTTTAAAGCCAAAACAACCCTTAATTTGATGTTGGCATTACCATAAGAAATACTTAGCTATATTGCCACATCCCACAGCAAATGAAGAGTTATAGTGATGGTAAAACAGAATGAACATGACAATGGCAATAGACGCCAAAATTTGAGAATCAAACCAAAACTATTAACAGAAAATAAGCATTCATCAATTTCAAGTAGAATATACATAAATCAACTTAGGAACCTCTCTTTTTTACACAAATAGCTAAAACAAGTTTCCTAAATGCTTCTTTTCCCAAGGAAGAAGACCGGGGAAACTGCAGCTTCCGATGATTGTAACCGACAAAATTAGGTCAGGGAGATGTTTTCAGCTTTCACCTCTTTCTCTTGGCAGCAGCTCCAGAACCCCGGCCACCTCTCTTACCTGAGGATTCAGCGCTTGCACTGCTATTAGAACTTCCTCTTCCTCTTCCTCTCCCTGCAGACGGCTTCTTGCCACCTGAACTCCCGGCACCCTTCAAGTCCATGTTTACTTGGATCCCTGTTGTAAAGGAAAAAAAGATCAAGAGAAAAACGAAAAAGTGTGTTAAATAATTGCAGAAGAAGATGGAATTGTTCTAGAATGTCACTAACCTCTCGAACTGAGACTCTGAAGATCCGACTGCAATTTTTTCCCAACATCTGCTGAGTTAACCGAAACATGCAATAACATCATTAAATACAACTCCCAGTTATGGTAAAAGAATTACACTCTTCTTCTATATTAGAGAAATATCATGACCTACAAATGTTCTGAAAAAAACCGGTATCCCTAATGAGAAGTACAAACCTCATTGAAATATGAACAATACAAAATGCTTACTGCAAAGACACTAGGGAAGAAAACTATAATGTACATGATTCTTCGCAACTGCTATTTTCTTAACTATAAGATGCAACTCATACCGAAGGAATTATCTTATCTTTAAGAATCTTCAGTCAACAGTAATGGTAAAATTATTGAATGGTACATTATCGTCCTGTTAATGGGCAAGCTGAGTAGGGGGTATACCTATGTCTTCTGTCTCTGATGAATTCTCTTCATCTTCAGCCAGTGTTTCATCATTTTCTTCAGCTACACCTTCATCTAGTGGCTCCAGCATTGCTGCAATGCGCTTTTTTGGAGCTTTTTTAATTCCAGGAAGGGTAATTAAATCTGCTGTGCGAATTACACGTGATTTGCTTCCTTTGTTGTATGCCTTTGTCAGCGCCGCTTTCACAGCAGGCTGTACACCATCCAGAAGATTCAGATGTCCCTGGTGCAAATGCAGTCAACACATGAGCAGATTTCAAAAGTGCATCACAAAAATTAGGAGAAGACTGAAAACAATGGTATACCTTGAATTTTGATATCTCCACAATATTATCAAAGTCCTCCTGGCTTATAGAGTATGAATCCATAAAAGCAACAACATTCTCTACAGCTTCATCCTGGATATTACATTCATATATAACTACGCAAACAAATATACACAACGAGATTCAGGTTAAGCATGAATAATCCACCTTAGGCAGCATTTTTAATGGATCTGTCAACTTCTTTCCAAGAAGAGAAAAGTAGTCAAGTCTCAGGTTTGCCCTGAAATGTATGAGAAGATACGGTAAGCAACTGCCACGGATGCATAAAGACTATTTCTGCCTGTGCAGGAAGAAATGACTGGAAGGAACTTTGACTGACTTCCAAATTTTGGAAGAGAAGTGTACACAAAACATGAAAATCCTGCCATAGGTAATGCTTCAAAAGTTCTTTAGTCAATCATTAATTCTTCGACAATCGATTAACACTATCACCCATGCAGAAGAGGAGTAGGACAAGACAATGCATCATGGAAACCCCATTCGCTTAAGAAGATTATCTATACAGTTCTAACTTCAACTACACTTATGTAGGCATTGAAAAAGAATTTCAACAAGTTCTGAATCTAGAACAATTGTCTGAAAGAAGGATGTGCTTGTGTACCAGATCTTAATATTTATATTTTGGGAAATTAGAAAGAACTAGAAACAAAATTAAATTCACCATAAGATGGAGAAAATTAGGAAACAGTGATAACAATTAAAGAGAACATGTGCTCTGATAGATCAGATTATTGAAAGCACTCAAAGCACAGATCGAATGAGATGACATGTATCAGGTTAGAAGACAAGTGAGAAGAAAACTAATATGTTTTAAACTAAATACAGAAGAAAGTACCTTCCCAGATATGATTCACGAGATGCGAGTAGGTGAACATGCAATTCCTCCAGAATCCGGTAATTCTTTCCCATTGTAGAGTTCTTTCCTAGCCAGCCACCAAATCTGTTAAAGTTGCGCTCTCCCTGCAACATTTAACACCCACTGAAATTTAGAAGGCCTCAAACAAGTCCGGATTGGATGGCAATTAAATTATATTCAAGTGAAAACTCTGGCAAAGCTGATAAATGGCAGGCAAAGATTATCATAGAAGAAATCATAGGATCATATACTGAGACAACACCTTTGAAATACAACTCAACTTTTCGGCATTAAATACCAATACCGAAGCACCTGTAACTATCTAAGAAAGCTAATAGTATAACAGTATCTCTAGACCAACTTAAATTCAGCCATCAGAATTAAGAGAAAGGAGCAAATCAGAAATTAGAGATGGAGAACAAGAAGCAACAATCACCTGCTCAAGAGTCTGCCTCTGTCCGTGCAACAAAGAAGCACTAAAATGAGGGAGAAAAAAAAGAAGAAAGGAACGATGAAAGAGGCCACCAACATAATAAGATAAAGTCAACTTACAATGCAACTAAACACAAGAATCTTAAAATATGTCTTACGGAATTATGCAAGACGAAAGGCAACCAGCTGGAGAAAGTTGCCACTGCTGGTATCTTCGAATCTGTACATTTATTAAGTCACTATTTGCAATAGAGTCAGCAGCATGCGCAATTAGGCTCATCCGCTTTAAATCATTATCATCTTTGCCAGCAGAACTTGGTTTGTAGTTGAGATAGTTCTCCTGCCATCACATTCGGAAACAGTTATACAAAAACATATGGAGGTCTACTCATAAAATATTTTAAAACCATATTGACACTTTCTCCGAAGCTTTGAAATCCCAATATACCAATGACAAACCTATACCATTTAAATATTAGCTTTATGTTGTCTACGACTCGTTTATAAGGCAATTGATACAGGATAGATGATACAAATGAAAATCAAGAACAATAGCGAGTAACAAAAGGAAAGAAAAAAGTAAAGTGAACCATCTGAAGCATACAGTCAGCTTTATAGTATAGAACCTAATACAACACTGCCCAAACATCTTGCAGGAACAAAGCCCTTCAGCACTTCTACAGACAACTGTCTTCTCTCAAACACAACGAAGTTATCAATATGTGGAAATAAAGCAATCTAAAGGACACAAATAAGTATGCAAGACAAATTAAGGATGGAAGCAAGACTTAAAGTTAACACATATTTTCATAGCTATCATATAACAGCAGTAGTGTCTTAGAGAATAGGAACAACTAACAAAGAGGGCCTAATTATACTAGTTTAATATAAGATACAAGAAAACTGCCAAATTGTTTGCTCAGGCCATGTCATTTTAAGATGAATGATCAGGTAACAAACTGGGAAAATTAATAAGAGAAATTAATTAGGACAGACAAGATGGAATACTAAAACTTAAAGAGAAAAAAGATAGCAACAAAGTGGCCAGTTTCAACTGATTATATTATTCCTACTTAAATGAATACTCAAAGTTCTACAAGGTCTCAAAGTGATATAGAGAAAACTAAGCAGGGACATTTAAAAAAAATTAACTTAAATAACAGTAAATTTCAAGAAGAAATAATAACCTTATGGAGTCTAAAGTACCTGGACAAGAAGCGGGACAAGATCTGGGTCGCTCATACTTAGGTCAATTCTTTGATCTATTTTCAAGTTCTTGGCATTAAAATCAAACAGCCTATCAACACAGAAACAAACACAACTGATCAGTTAAGAAATAAAATTTATGCCAAGACCTAAGTTACCCTTATCTCAAAAAAAAAATTATGCCAAGACCTGAGTGTGAAAGTACGATGCAATAGAAATGCATGCTGTAGTCGCATGAAAGTACTAAAGTGAGATCTTTCACCAGGAAATTGCAAGCTATTTATGGCAGAATTCGAAGTAAATGCAATTAAATAGAATCCATATCTCAAGAAAATGTAAATTTGTAACAAACTGCAATATCCAAAGCAAGTGACAAAATATACCAATCCTATCAGAGTACAATGTCCATAGAAGGAGAGGTCCCAATCCTATACTCCCACAGGACATATTAATAGGGAATTTCTGCTTAGTTTCAAGCAATACTGGTATGCTGAGTGATGTGAAACATCAAGAACGTACTTCGTATTCAAAGCCATTGAACTGAGCTTTAGAATTTAGTCAACAGGTCAGGTTGTATTATAGGGCTATTACAAATACCACAGTAACCCTTCGGGGTGGCCCAGTGGTTTGGGCTTGGGACTTCCATGTTGGAGGTCTCAAGTTTGAAACCCCTTGGCAGCAAAAGTAAGGGATTTGCCTTCTGGGTCGAGCTCGTCGCACCAGGCTTGCCTAGTGCGGGTTACCTCTCCTATGTGGTTTGCGAGCTATTGTATAGGAGCAGGGTTTTTACCCTGTGCGCACCCAAAGGGTAGCGGCTGCGGGTTTCCCTAGTCATCAAAAAAAAAAAATACCACAGTATATGGTTATGAAAACAGAGCTGTTTTATTGTTGTTACATATTGTATTGTATTGTGTTGTTAGTTTAAATACAATTGCTACTTAAATTTATTGTATTATATCGTTGAATTCATCGTTCTGTTACGACGAAAAGTTCCATTTTGTGTAACGACCGATTTGGTGTGATCATGGCGTTACCTTTTGTTTTACTTATTATTTAATAATCAAATTTTATCCTTTATCCTACCTTTTTATAGTAGCTCTACCCCATTACCCCATACCCCATTTTAGTATGAATCACCCGTGAATGAAATATGGATAATTAGAGGAGGTAGATATTTTTTTAAGTGCTTTATTCCAAATATTACTAATTATTGTTTAATCTGTTCAATAGCACACAAGGTACTGGAGATGGTGATTCCCACATATATTTGCACACAGCACTGAGAGAACCCAACATAGCAATGCATATGTGGGAAAAAGCTTAGCAATTATATGGCAAAATACTAGAAACGGAAGTTGAATCTAATACATGCATACTTTTCTACAGCTTTGAACGGTGAGATGTCTTCATCCTTTGAACTGCTTAGAAGGCGGCGTCTTATATCATCGTATTGGATGACAGACTTGGAGAGACTCATGTATTGCAATTGATTTAGAGCCATACGCATATCTCCTCCAACACGTTCTGCCAATTCCTCAAGAGCAATCTAGAAAGGCAGAAGAAGAAAAACAATCATGAATCTCAGAAAGTTGATGGGTATCTGTCCAGACAACAAAAAAGGAATTTCTTTTCCCAATGTTTTGTAGTAGCACCACCAAATTATATATGATATAACACATTTATGCAGGAAAGATCTCAACCAGGTTATCTTGTCACCAATACATCTCGCGGTTCCCACCACATGCATAAATAGAAAAAGGTTTTAACTGTTCAACTATTATTGGACATTGCTTACTTGATTTTTTTTTTTTTAAAAAAAGATCTCTTATTATTTTCTCCATAAAAATTCATAGGTCTCCATCTGGGTGTTTCAGACCTGGATTACTTTATCATGCACTTCAACAAACCAACAATATCAAACCAAAGTATAACAGTACACAAATGTGAACAAGTGAAAACAACATTTTATCAGGGATGGTGGCTTTTGAACTCAACAATACAGTTCCAAATATTACTATCAACATTTTCTTCAACATGTACTAATAAAAACTTGTACAAGTTGTTGAAAGAGAATAAACCTCATTGACTTGAATGCCTTCAGCATTTGCCACTTGCTTTAACCTCTTTGCCATCTGCCAAAGAATACTCTCACTATTAGCCATCAAATTTTCAACCAATATTTTCACCTCATGTCTATCATAAAAGATCCAGAAAGGAACACCAGAAACATCGTTGATAGAGAACATTACGGGAGCAAGGATGGTTTGGATTTTGTCCATAACGAGGCAATATGTGGAAGGTAAACTGACTAGCATAGAATAGCGCATAATTTGGCGAAAATTAAGTACTAAAATTCAAATCAAGTAAAGATAACAAAGTGTCAGAAGAATGAATATATCATCCAACACTACTACTTATACCATCTTATTATTGCTCTTGTGCATTATATTTTTCTCACGAGGATAACTAGTTCCATAGGAACATCCACAAGAAAATATTAAAAGGAATAAATGTTATACATAACCTGCTGCTTAGTTGGTTTACGGAAGACAATTGGTAGGCAATAATTGACAAGGCTCTTCAATTTCTGACTGTAGCGATCATTGCAAATGCAGATAATAGGAATTTTCGAGATCTTGATGCTAGCAATAAGATCAGCAACACCACCTCTATCTCCAGCAGACATGCCATCAACCTCGTCCATAATCAGAACAGTCTTCTGATGGTGTGATCTGCAATTATCAACATGGATTGTGTCATATCATACTTTTGATTTTGAACATCCAAGAGAGTAGAGGTATACCTGCCAATATTAGCACTTAGAGATTCATTGCTAACAAGTTCTTTTATGGAATTAGCAGTACTTCCGCTAATTCCTTTCTCAATTTTTGAGTCGGCCTTTCCACGACTATCACTAGCATTTACCTAAACAAAGGAAGGTGCTGTTATATTAATCCAACAGAAATGGAAGTGTAAGTGAAAAATGACTAAATTACAGTCTGCAAATTTTCACCATTTAGAAGGAAAATACCTCGATGGTTTGAAAACCCAGCATCTGACTAACCACTTTTGCTGATGTAGTCTTCCCTATACCCGGCATACCACTCAACAGAACTGCTTTTTTAGCACCAGAGTCATTCTGTTTTTTCCCCTTACCCTTACTAGCTGCCTTTAGAAAATGCTCATCCCAGCTCTCTAGCCAACGCTGAATCTGCTCCACCTGAACATGTACCACATAGAAGGTAAAGTTACTCCAGGTGATATCTTTTAATTTAAAAGTATAGCCATTAAAGAAAGAAAGAAAGCAACGTAGAAGAATACCAGTGACTTGTTTCCTATTATGTCTACAATAGCTTTGGGCCTGTATTTTTCTGTCCATGGTAGTAAAGACTCTTTAGCTTGGGTTTTCCTCTTGGCAGGAGATGCACTACTTTTGGCAGGAGATGCACTAGGTGCCAATGGTTTGGCAGCTAGAATCTTTGTGGCAGTGCTTCCAGTTCCATCACCTAAAAAACCAACGTTGTCGCATTTTAGACCATGAAATCCCAAAGTCAAGAATGTGAAACTATCACCTCAGTATAAGAGGCACCAGAAAGGCAGTAACACAGTGCTCTATTGGGTGCGCCCAGGGTAAAACCCCCGCTCCTATGCAATAGCTCGCAAACCACATAGGAGGTAACCCGCACTAGGCAAGCCCCGTGCGACGAGCTCGACCCAGAAGGTAAACCCCTTGCTTTCGCTGGCAAGGGGTTTCGAACTTGAGACCTCCAACATGGAAGTCCCAAGCCCAAACCACTGGGCCACCCCGAAGGGTATGGAGAGCCTATTTTTGTTGTGCCGCTATCTTAGTGTCTTAACTTTCAAGCATTGTCTTTTATTAGAATCAATTCAAAGTCTTAACTTGTAACAGACAAAATTTGAAATGTAAATGATGGTTTCTTATAGTCCCAATCATTTAAATGGCTACAGGAATTGATGATATTCTTTTCTTTTTCTTTCTTTTTTTGGATGAAGAAAAAATGGATGCTATCTTTTTCTTTCAGTAAACCATTAAGACTTTTTGGTATTCCCAAGTAATTCTTGTTTTCAAGAGTTTGGTCCGACATTTAACATTTTCCTGCTTTCTTTTCTTTTTGAAATGCCTACTGAACTTTAGAGGACACTGTTCAAAAAAATCATAAACCAATTCATCTCTTATTTAAGACTGTCTATATCATCACTAGAAATAAACAAGTCATTAACAAAGTAAAAACGGAAAGCAAAAGAGACTTGGAATTACTTGTATTTTGTGAATTTCTCTTTCCAGAAGAAACAATGATGTCCGCAGATTTCTTTGATTCGGGTTGTGTAGCTGATTTTGATTTTTTCGATGACCGGATCAATTCAAACAAACCATCCTCAGTGAGAAATGCAGTTCTAGTGGCAAAAGTATAGGATATCAATATTAGTGCAGTAACAAATGAATAAGGGAAATTAGAATATGCATTGACATTGGACAAACCCGAGCTCCTTGGCTTTAGATGATTTCCGTCCCTCGACGTCTTCATCACATAAAAGATAAGTCTACAACAGAACCATATGAAGAACACCGTAAAACAATTAGGCTTAGCAAACAAAGAACCATTAGGTTTAGCAAAATTTGTAAGCAAAGACAATACCGTTTTCTTGCTAACAGATCCTGTGACACGACCACCATGGCGTTTAATCAAATCCTCAGCTTCTTCTCTTTCTAAACTGAAAGAATGAGAAAGAAATGCATGTCAAGCTTTATGTCATTCACATATCAAATCCCGAGACAAGTTAAAAAAGTAACACAGACGAAAAGACTTGACCCACTACATAGTGCACTCTTGCAGTGGGTTCTACATGCTTATAAGCAATAAAGAAATTTATGCAAAAATCCGTGTGCAGTGCTTATCCCCAGACTATCACTCAACAATATACAACCAGACTAATGAGGTACCTGTCGAGAGTTCCACTAATTACAAAAGTCAAACCAGCTAAACAGTCTGGGGCACCTTCAGGAACTTCCTGCGAAGCAGAAAGACCACATTTTTATTAACTCAGACAACTTCTTACCAAAAGAAGTTAGCTTCTGCAACGATTCTACCTTTTCCCCCTTGTGAGGAGGGTCTTTTCTTTCACCAAAGTTCATGAAACCTCCCCGTCCTCCACCACCTCTACCTCGTCCACCGCTTGGTGCTGCAGATGGTCCTTTACCACCACGCCCTCGTCCACCAGATTTGTTGTCCTTGACAGCTGAGGCATCATCTTCACTTTCATCAAGAGGGACACCCTTTCCACTGGTCTTAGCTGCCCGTCCTCCCCGCCCTCTTCCACCAGGTTTGAGATCAGATTTTTTGTTCTTAAGATCATCGTCACTATCATCACTGATCACATTTTTCTGCGCAGATCCCCTTCCAGATACCAATGGTACAAAGTCATCATCATCCTCAGCTTTGTGAATTTTTTTTGCAGCTGGTGGCCTCTCATTAGCTGATGAACTTCCAGCAGTACTTTGAGCTTTTCTTTTTGCTGACACTTCCTCAACTTTTTCTTCTTTTGCCTTCACCTTGTCTGTAGCAAAATATTTACTAGTTTTCCTTCTGTTGGTAGTCTCTTGTCCTTCTTGTACCTGGTGTCCATTAAATGGAAGAAAAAAAATAAGATTAACAAAAAAAACAAAAAGAGGCTGATGTCTATCATAGGTTCTCAAATTTTAGAAAATTGCATTTGATGATTCCAGTAGAAACATTCCACCATCTCAAAAGCTCTACCTACTATCTAAAAAACCCAACAATGAGATAATTAAAAAATTTAAAGATCAATCATATTCTTTATTTGTTGTTGTTGTTGTATTTAGAAAGATAAATTCATATATTGATGTGTTCTAAATCAACAAAGATCAATCATATTCTACAGGACTAATTGATGGTGACCACTTTTTAATTTACTGCAAAAAAGATAGAAACAAGGAGTTAACGTCAGAAGTTTAAGATTCTTAGTGCAGAAAACACTAAGTTCTCATGGAAGTTCCAAATTATATTAAACTAGTAAAATTACCCGTGCTTCGTACGGGAATTTAATATCACAAAATATATAAAATAATACTTAAAACCTAGCCACTAAAACTAAAACATTATATTATCTTATATTAAAAATTCAAAATGTAAAGGAAAATGAAAATTACTACATCTTATCATTTATCCTTAATAACATAAGCATAAAATAATGACTGTAAAAATACATACCAGGATATGTAACATAAGCAATGGTGTCACTGAGCCACTCAACATGAGTAAAGTACATAAAATATTTAATTGTGAAGAAGAAGAAGAAGAGGTTCAGAATTTTCGTTGTTTTCAAAATAGAGAGGAAATCTCTCTATTTATAGACAACAAATGGTAGTATGAATAAAATATTTATTCTGCCTTATCAGAAAGGTTACAACTATTTGGAAAGTTGCAACCATTTAGAAAAACCACAACCTTTCATAAAAGTCGCAACTTTTCATAAAAGTCACAACTTTTCATAAAAGTTGCAGCTCTTCATTAAAGTTACAATTTTCATTAAAGTCGCAACTTTTCATAACTGTCACAACTTTTCATGAAAGGGGGAGGCTAGTTTTGGAAATAAATAAATTAAAAGTGAATTATGGTTTGTGGTGGCACCACGTAGGCAGGCCTAAGGTTCTCTTTTATATATATATATATATGATTAGTTAAATTTCCCCTTCTTAATCTTCTACCATAATTTCTAACACTCTGATACTCCATTCCATTTCATTCTTTCTGTTTCTCCTTAAATAACTCATGTAGAACCCTAGGGTCAAGGCACTCATAGGAAATAAATTTGTCCCAAGAAATCTCAAAAAGAAGCAACAAGCCAGCCCCGCCGTTCCAGGCAGTCAGAAAAGTTTCCAAGAAACAGAATAAGAAACAAACCGGTAACAACATTATCAAACACTTAAGTCATACAACCATACCAGAGTAAATATAAAAGCAAGTGAACTCGGAAAAATGATCCACATTCAAAATACTTACCAGGTTTTCTGGCTTTGGACTAATGAGAGAAGGCTTTTCTGCTGCACTATTCTTGGACATACTCCCATTACCCGTGCCTTTGTCATGCTGCTTCATGAACCATTTCCTGATATCTGACTGTATTACATAGAACTATACCATCAAACTCTCAAACCATGCATCTCAGTTTCTAAATATTTTTAATTTTTTTTTTGTTTTTATGCCCGTGGTGTTCGGGCCAGATTTCGCGCACCTCGACTAATTCCACAGGATACCTACGACCTCCCACCATCAACATATATTGGGTAACTCTATCCACCCAAGCTAGAACAGATGGGAAAAAATCACCTACTGTTTTTGACTTTTTGTCACTGCTGGGTATTGAACTTGAGACCTCATGTTGCTCAACCCATGTCAATGACCACTACATCGCACCCTTGGGTGCTCAAATTCTAAATATTTGAAGAACACATCTTTTAACCCACATACATCAATCTGAAAATCCCAGCAACCACGACTTAATACTTGCTATCAGTTAAAGGTATATTCTATAGGTGTGCAATTGTATGTGTTTGAACAGGTATAGTGGAAAAAGTGAATTGCACAAAGTACCCAAATATGATTCGCTATGAAGTTTAAGATACTGGCATTTCTTATACACAAGTAGTTTATGAAAATGTCAAAAGAAAACCTAATAGTTTGTTTGGCCAAACTTCTTAAATCAACTTATTATGAAAAGTGGTTTTTCCAAATGTGCTTTTCAAGAAAGTACTTTTGGTGAGAAGCAGTTTGGCCAATAAGTTTGAGCGGCACTTTTAAGCAGCAATTAGTAGTTGACCAAACTTTTTAGAAGTGCTTCTAAGTATATTTTCCTCACGAGTGCTTTTCAAAGGAGTATTTTTTGGGGAGAAAAAGCTACAACTTCTTTTAGCTACTGAATAACAACTTCTACTACTCTCTGGAAGCAATTATTTTCTCCTAAAAATTTGGTCAAACACCTCCCTCCTCTTAAATATAACCACTGTTGGCCTCCCAAAAGCTTGGCCAAATAGACTATTAGTTTGGTGGATAAAAAGATGAACTTTGGTTAGTTAAGCATATTAGAATCTGGGACAACTTAAAATTGGCACAATACAGAGAAATTTAACAAGGGGACTAAGTTCGGTGGAGAGAAAAAAAAATTGAATTTGATTTAGTAAAGGCATTATAGAATCTGAGACAAGTTTAAATTAGTACAATACAGAGAAAATTAACATTCAGCTTACCACAAATCAAAAAATTCTCAGAATCCCATGTATTAAAATCTTACAAGCTACTGAAAAATAATGCAGGATAATATTTACCATGTTCGTGATCTGCAATTAGCAATGTCTCCTTCAAAATTTCAATTATCTTCAAACTGCCAACCTACATACAAAAAAATGAACCAAATGTATGAGTAATTTCGCTATACAAACCTCGAAAACCGAGACAATTGCATGGAAAATTGCTTCGAAAAAGGGGAAAAGTAAGAGCATATTACCAATCGTAGTAGGTTTCCGACAAGCTATGGAGTCACAGGCAGCGAGTTAACCGGCAGTTACATTCAACGTCGCTCCGGTGTAGTAGGGTTTTGAGAGTTGAGACTTTTTTTCCGGCAGGGGTTTAACCGGTTAATTGAGAGAAATTGGAAAAATAGAATTTCATGGGCTTTAGAATAGAGTAATGGGCCCAAGCCCAATAAATTCAATTTTATGGGCTTACTAAATATAGATATATTTTTCTTTATTTTACTAAACATAACATATTTGAAAAAATTGAAATGGTAAAAAAAATAAAAAAAATTTGAAGTAAATCGTTGAAATTAATAGGAGATAAGGTAATAATCAATGGAAGATTGAGGTGAATAAAGAACTTTTTTCTGAGCATTAAAGATAGGCCTTATCAACCAGGAGCATTTGATTTCGTTGGAATCAGAGCTTCGCGACTAAGAGGAATCTCGACCAAAACTCAAAAAAGACCCACTAGGCCTAAAAGCCTTGAAAGTCCCATCAATAAAGTACTTAAGGTTTATCATTGTTCTTCGAGCTGAAAATTATAAGCGGATTCAAGCTCAAGAAATGCTTGAACCTAGCTACTTCACCTTTAATGGTTGTTTCAATGTTTGCTCATTTAGATAGAGTTGTCATAATAGGTGGTAAGCAAATGAATAACATTCACCACCAACCTGCGAGACATGATCAATCGGAGATGATTGAGTTGGTGAAGACACTTGGGTCTTATTCTCATTCTCTATAACAACATTGGCGGCCTGAATGACCAAAAGATTAATTGGTGAGATTGATTGTGCGGCTGAATGTCAGGCACTAGCATTAGTTGAATAGCAACATCAACATAAGTAAGAGCCATTTTTCTAAAAGGCACAAACAATCAGCAATACATTAGCATAGTTATTAGAAACCTTAGCTTCGTTGGCACGATCTAAAATGTCGCAACAATCACAAGTTCATAAATGTGTTGGGGTTCACACTTGTAATGAGACCTTCACTAGACATAGCCTCAAAGACACGTGATGAATTTCTAAAGACTAAGCTTTGATAACAAATTTGTCACACACCAAAAGAATTGAATAATTATGAGATGTGAATTGTGATTGATATTTGATGTTGAATAGCCGCACCAAAAGAATCGAATAATTATACACTTGGGCCATTATTTATATTACACTAATAAAATCCTTTTGAGATAACGATATCTCTTTACCCGTTGAAAGTAAAAATAATCTTCCATGTCTACTTATAATTTAATATAAGAAAATAACTACTAAATCGCGCGTTACTTTTATATATTATATTTTATCGATCTCTTGTGAATCGCGAAGAAGGGTACCTTTCAAATGGTTTTAACATCCTTCAAATAGATGTGCATGTTAATGCACGTGATTTAATGGGTCATGCACGTGACTTGTGGAGCCCAGTTACTTCTAGTCTTATCCATTATGTTTGAGATATAAAATAATTTCCATGGCTAAATATATCTCCGAACTATCGTAAATGGTATGCAGATACCCTCTGTCATACTTTTGGGACATTGTTTCCCCTGCCGTCCAAAAACTAGAGCATATATGCCCTTCACTCTAACGGAAGACTAAATAGGGACACATTGTGCAATTTTATCCGACGATCCGATATTTAATAAATGTCGGATCGGTGGATAAGATTATGACACATGCATATTCGTTAGTGTAAAGAGTATATATGCTCTAGTTTTTGCACGGCAGAGACACCAATGTCCCAAAAATATGACGAAGGGTATCTATGCACCATTTACGATAGTTCAAGGATATATTTGTCCTTTTTCCCTTTAAATTTTCATTAAAAAAATTATATCATGCAATGTTTGATTTGTCAATATAAATCCGTAATAACTAATATCATAATCGTACAACTAAGTATAACGTATGGTGTACAGTATTAAACTCTGGGACACTATGCACAAAAAATAATACTAGAAACTGAAATATTATATTACTAATTCTGATATAACTTACATTATAATACATGTATTACTTATGCGAAGTCAATAGTGAGATAAAAATGTATATATTAACAATACATAAGTTAAAACAAAATCCTTATTCATCGCATAGCAATTCATGCATCATTTTTCATAAATGTGGTGTCTGAGTCAACTTGTACACTCATCAACTAATTCCACATTACACATGCCACCTCCCACCAATACAAGTATTGGGTAACAATTAAAATACTTGATCTAATACATAAATAGTGATAGTTCAAAATAGAAAACGGCAACATACGATAGTTGAGTCGTGAAACTCATGAAAAAAAATGATAGTTCAAATGTGTACTTGACCATCAACTCTAATAACAATAGATAAAATGCAAATATCTAAACATTACAATATACCCACTGAAATCCGATAAGTGGGCTCTATATCTGAACGTTACAAAATACCCAGTGAAATCCCATAAGTTGGGTCTCGAGAAGGTAGAGTGCACATAGACCTTAATCCTTCCTCGTGGAGGTAGAGAGACTGTTTCCGAGGAATCACCCATATACAACATAAATAAATAAAATTGAAGTATGAAAGATCTCCAGCAAATAACAAAAACTGGTGTATGTCATTTTTAAAGTTAATGACTGCCATTATAATCATAGTTCAAGATGAGAATCTCCAGTTTTTTCAATTTTCACCAGCAATGAAGAATCCCAGCCATTCAATATTTTCATACCAACCACGACGTCCCTGGGTGGTTATATACATGATATTTTTCTCTCATTATAGCGTAAGAGACTCAAATTTTGGCAATGAACCTTCATGGAAAGTCCGGCTTTCACAATCCCGCAAACAGGATTAGTCTTTTTGACCCTCCACCGACTGCACGATATATCCAGATCTGCATGAAAAGAACCAGTTTAGATAAGAAATGCAGAAAGGGGCATGTGACATTCAATCAGCAGGTTGCAGCTCAATGAGGTAAAGTTGAATATTGGAAGATATTGATGGAAACAAAAACCGCATATTTAAGTTATGCTGTTTTTTTTCTACTCATGGATAAGACACATTGCATTCTGCGGTCCCATCTAGGAGGATATCTCTTCAATAAGATGACCACGATTAGAGACATCTCTGTCTGTGCAATTAATACTAAAAGTAAGTGGCTGCACTAACAGCTAAAAATGATTAAAACTTCAATTGAGATGACTGGCTCATTTTAAGCCAGATCATAAAGGATTATCTAATTAAAACCCCTATAAATATCATCTCATTTGTGTTTGTAAGGCATACAAATCCACCTTATCCTCAAAACACTACTTCTATAGTTCTATCTAAGCATCTTGCACCTTTCCCCTCAACTGCAGTCTCTTTAAAAACTTACAAAAGAAGATGGCAAATGCTCGTATTGCTAGGTTTGTTACAGAGGTAGCACCACCACAATTTGTAAATGTCATGAGAAACCGAGCCTCAAAGATGCTAGAAACCATCAAAGAGGAGGAGAGAGAAGCTAGCACAAGCGAGTCACTTTCTCTGAAGAGTTATTCGCCTTCATCGTGTTCAGCTTACTCTGCTTCATCATCAAATGCAAAAAGTTCTAAATATTTTCTCAAAGAAGTTCAGAGGTCGTTTTCTGTATTTGGCAGCTAAAGTATATACTCTAGCTTGCTAAGAATGCTTTTAATTTTTGACCAGTCTACTGATTCCTTGTTTCAGCAAATTCTCTCTTTCTTAGTAAGAAAGTCCGCAAAGCTTTGGACAGAGTCCAAGCTCTGCTGAAACTAGATAAGTATTGACCTGTATGTAACCTCTATGGGAAGATGAAAATTCCTCCTTTGAATTATCAGTAAATTTCTGTTGCTACTTTCTGTAAATATTACCAAATTTACTTCAGTACGGCTATGAAATTGTTATGCACATCTTGTATCCTGTTTCTTTTATACACAATTAATATATGTTATTCTACAAAACAGGCACTAAGGAAGGGCTTTACAAGCATACGATAACATTCTATAGCACATTGAACTCAAATGCATCTAATTACAGCAGAATGAGAGAATGTAGTAACATTCATACTAAAACAAACAATTGAGCAACTTTACCTTGAAAAACCTTATTGCTCCCCCCTTCCCTAGAATATAATACTAACTGATCATGCACCCAGCACTTCTTCCTTTTTGTTCTAAAAAGGTGCTTTCCTCCAAACCACAAGAAACCTCCTCCCTTACTTTCCCCCTCCCCACAGTTTTCCCCTGTGAGTCTAGTACACTTGGACTTTTAGTTTTTTCTCCGCTTCCTTATCTCTCCTTCCCACCCCACCCCACCCTCACCCTTCTACCCTCAAAGTCTACCCCTTTGAAGCTTACTCTCCCTTCCATAAAAAGTTCCCTCGTTCCCCCTGTTCCTATCTCTGTTTCCTTGCTATCAGGAATTCACCCTCCTCCTCCTTCAAATTTTTAATTTAAATAATACATCATTAAAGAAAATTAACAAAAACAATACAAAACTCTAAATAATTTCATAAATAGACTAAAGACACGTGGGAGAAACGTTTTAAGGATTATTTTATTTCAAAGTTCTGACTGACAAAAAGCTGACTGCTGATGACATTTTTGAAAATTACCGTGCATAAACATACTCTGCGGTGACGTTTTACCATCCAGGTAAAATTTTCTAAAGACAGTGAGTGTTTCTTCTTTTAGCGATGTTATAAAGCTTTACGTAATCCTGGGTTACAGTTTCTTTTCTGAGTTATATTTACCACCTGTCCCATGTCTTGTTTCATTTAAGGTCAGATCAAACAACGTTTAAATTTTACATATCCGCATTATTAATCCGTACTAGTGGATCCCACTACCATTCTTACAACAGTTTCCTCTTGTTCTAACCTTTCATCCTCACCTATCTACTGAAAGAAGAAAGAACACAGTTAACAGAATCACAAAGCTTTCTCCTCCAAAACTAGCAGCAACAGTGATAATCAGATTATTTTTCATTTGTCGAAAAGAATGAAAAGCCAGAAGTCCCGGGATTTTGTTGAAGAACATCATGAAAAGGCTGATTTAAACTCTTAAGCGATTCCACACCCCTCTTCAACAGCCATGTCATTTAGAAGACTCTAGAAAAATGTAATGTACATCACTAAAACCAGAACACCAAAAAATAGTTAAATTGAACTTTGAAAGTAGGTTTGTAAAGGAGAAAAAATAAAGAAGTGAAAGAAGAATAGAAGGATTTACAGAGGCTAAAACTCTACAAACCAACAGAAAGACTGGAGAAGTAAGCAAGAAATTAAACAAGACAACTACAAGAGAGAGATGGGGAAAAATAATGGTGATAGTGGGACCTGCCTGACCATAGTAAAAGGCAGAGCAGCACGAGTTGAACTATATTATTAAGGTAATAATGCCATTAACTAAAGGTTCTTCACACAAACAAGTTAAGACTTGGATGTTGACATTATGTTAGAATGGTGACAAGTATCTGAAATATATGTTAGAATGGTGATAAGTAAGCATCTGAAATATAGATTTCATAATGAACAAGTCTCTAGTAGATAACCCACATAGAGGGATTAAGAGATGCTAATCAAGTTACCAACTGCAATTCTAGAAAGATAAAAATGTGTCTCGTCTCTAGTGCAACCCTTTGTTACATGCACAGAACCAATCACAATAATTTTTCATATGCTGTGAATCACTAAATGCATAAAGGGCATGTGGCATTCAATCAGTAAGTTCCAGCTCAATAAGGAAAAGTTCAAATTGGAAGCTTTCAAAGGCAACAAATACCGCATATTTAAGATATGTTGTTTTTTCTATTCATGCATAGACACATTGCATTCCGTGGCTCCATATATGAGGATATCTCATCAAGAGGATGACTATGATGATAACATCTTTAGCTGTTCAATTAAGACTAAAAGTAAGTGACGGCACTAACAGCAAAAAATAATTAAAACCTTGATTAAGACGACTGGTTCAATTTAAGCCAGACCATAGAAGGATAATTTAATCCACAACCCTATAAATTTCACCCTTTCTGTGGTTTTTAACTCATACACCCCACCTTCTTCTTAAACACTACTTCTACAGTTCTACCAAGGATCTAGGACCTTTTTTCTCAACTGCAGTCTCTACCAAAACCTACTAAGAAGATGGCAAATGCTCGTATTGCTAGGTTTGTTACAGAGGTAGCACCACCACAGTTTGTAAATGTCATGAGACACCGAGCCTCAAAAATGCTAGAAACCATCAAAGAGGAGGAGAGAGAAGCTAGCACAAGCGAGGCACTCTCTCTGAAGAGTTCTTCGCTGTCATCTTCAACTTTTTCTGCTTTATCTTCAAATGCAAAAAATTCTAAATATTTTCTCGAAGAAGTTCAGAGGTCTCTTTCTGCATTTGGCAGCTAAAGTATCTACTTAGGCTTGCTGAGAGTACTTTCAATTTTCAATTTCCTGACCAATCTACTGATTTCTTGCTGTTTTCCTTCAGCAAATTTTCTCTTAGTTACAAAGTCAGCGAAGATTGGACTGTAAACTCTTATTGCCAGATATATTGACTAAATGTAACCATGTGAGAAAGGAAAATATCTCTATCGAACTATCAGAATACTTATCGCTACTTCTTTAAATTTTCCCAAAGTTACTTCAGTCCAGTTAAGAAATTGCTATGCACAGCATTTTTGTTTCTTTTTTACGGCAGTGTCCAAGCCAACTTCTGCGCACCTTGATTATACCACTGGGTGCCTGCTGCTCCCACCAACCTACGGGGCACCCCTGCCCACCAAGACTTAGGTAGATGGGAAGAAATCACCTAGTATCTTTTGTCTCGGTTGGGAGTTGACCTTGAGACTTCATGGTTCTCCTCCCACTTCATTTACCACTAGGTCACACCCTTGGGTGCCAGTATTTTTGTTTCTTTTATAAATAAACAAAGTATTCTATTCCACAGCATGCATTTAGACCAGAACACGAGAATGTAGAAACATGCATACTTTATATGAACAACTGAACAATTTTACATCAAAAGAACTTACTTGCCTACTGGTTGTCACACATCATTTCTTCCCTTTGTTCTTAACTAGTGCTTTACTCCCATACGGCCATACCAGAAGAGACAATATGCTAAATTGGAGAGTCAGTTTACCCTCCAACTTCAATATACCCGATCCTCCCCACTTCTCCTTACTCCTAGTTTTTCTAGTCTAGTTCCCTTATCCTCTCTTTCAACTTATAGAATACCAGCAGTTCCGCTAGAATCATATGACCTTCAAATTCTAATTAATTTTCTAAAAACAGTGCAACTTTTTTTTAAAAAGGCAGAATGATATCCACCTTATCTTAATATTTGCCTCGAATGGATGAAGATAGCTGCAATAGAAAAAGAGCAAAAAAAGTAATACAAAAAACATGAATTACCACTGTCAGGAGAAACAACATTGGAACACTTTCTTCTGTACTCTTTTCTGTGGCATCAACTAGAGAACCAAGAACAATGCTAACACAATCTATAGGCAAGCAGCAAGAAACATAATGACATAAAAATGAAAATAACACAATAATATCAAAATGTAGCGACTCACCATGATATAATCATAAACTGGTTGGCAACAGAGTACTACACTGACTAGGAAAATGGAAGTTATCACCGTGGACAGCTTTTCACTTCTCCTTTCTCACATTTGAAGATTTCAACCTAATCTTGCTTTTCTTGAACTTTTCTGATTCAACATTCTCTCTAAGTTTCTCCAAAGCTAGAAAACATTGAAAAGAGGTTCAATTAAAAACACAGAATAACTGAAGAGTAATTGCAGAAATAGTGCTAATACATTATTTTTCTCCAAAAAAAGGCTAATAGGAGATCTCAAGGTTTAAGTATCAGATCAGTTGAATAAACTACTGCTGGTTTCTTCATAATTTCAACATATAGTGCATCCACTTTGATTGCCAAGTACTTACAAATATGTTGAAAATGGAAAAAGAAGGTACCTGAGGTGTACACAGAGCGAAGTGACTCTATCACTTCAGAAGAAGCAGAATAGGTAGGGCAAGAGTTACAATCAGCTTTTTGTAGCATCTTCTTGAAGCGCTTGACCTGCAAATATTAGCAGTGGAAAATTACATATTTAAACAAGAATTTGCTGCAAAAGCAAAAGAAAGTTTAGTCCTTCAAAGTCCCAAGCCGAACTCCTCCATCGAAAAAGTATATGGTGGAAAGGTTGAAAAACTTGGTGGTATGCACAGTTAATAGTCTGAGATTAGATCACTTATTTTTACAAGTATGTCCGTACATCATACAAAGTATCCTAAAACATTGAACACTCCAAATGCTGACAGTTAGGATCACAATATGAATACAAGCACAACTATGGTCCATGTTTCTCAATTTTTTAGAAGTGAAATGGACTATGCCCAAACATACAGCTGATTTACTTAGTTGTTGGATCAGGAGAGGAGGTAGCAAGAGACAGAAGACCTGGTGGAATTTGATTCCACATTGCATTTAGTGGACAGTGTGGAAGGAGAGGAATAGTAGGAATTTTGAAGATATATCCAATTCCATTCACAAGGTTAGATGGAATAGTAGGAATTTTGAAGATATATCCAATTCCATTCACAAGGTTAGATGGAATAGTAGGAATTTTGAAGATATATCCAATTCCATTCACAAGGTTAGATGGAATAGTAGGAATTTTGAAGATATATCCAATTCCATTCACAAGGTTAGATGGAATAGTAGGAATTTTGAAGATATATCCAATTCCATTCACAAGGTTAGATGGAATAGTAGGAATTTTGAAGATATATCCAATTCCATTCACAAGGTTAGATGGAATAGTAGGAATTTTGAAGATATATCCAATTCCATTCACAAGGTTAGATGGAATAGTAGGAATTTTGAAGATATATCCAATTCCATTCACAAGGTTAGATGGAATAGTAGGAATTTTGAAGATATATCCAATTCCATTCACAAGGTTAGATGGAATAGTAGGAATTTTGAAGATATATCCAATTCCATTCACAAGGTTAGATGGAATAGTAGGAATTTTGAAGATATATCCAATTCCATTCACAAGGTTAGATGGAATAGTAGGAATTTTGAAGATATATCCAATTCCATTCACAAGGTTAAATGGAATTGCATTGTATCTCTATATTTTTGGTGTAAAGAAATAGGATTAGAGGATTCAGATCAACTTTTAGAATTCTTAGGATCCTTGTAAGTATTATGCTTTTTGTTCTTTTTTGATTTTCTAAAGGTCCCCAGCATATCCTTAATGCTGAAGAATACAATGTTTACCAATTCTCAAAAAAAAAAAAAAGAGTGGAGAAGTGTTAGCTTTTATGGAAGCTTATGAGCGACAAGATCTGACCTTTTTTTTCCAATTTTGTGACCATTTGATGGCAGTGAACCAGTTCAAATAGTCAATTTTTTTAACCAATCAGCTCAAGTAGTCATTACTCTACTGTTAGAGCAAAACTTAATTTAATGAAGTACCCCAACGAAAAAGGTACTTATTATGTTAATAGCATGCTATAGTCTAGATCAGGTAATTTACAAAATTTTAGCTTCCTTAGGGGCCAGAACTTAATGTCTCAATACGAAAATAGATCATTTAAAGTTGGAATCTTTAAAACATTTGCTCCTCGATATTTAAAAAGACATACCTCATCTTTATGCATTAACGTAAAGCAACATCCACTTAGGCCCGCTCTTGCAGTTCTGCCTGCCCGATGAATAAATGTTTTTATATATGCAGGCATATCATAGTTTATGACATTTCTCACTCCTTCAACATCCATTCCACGAGTCATAGCATCAGAGGAAATAAGCACTTGCACTTGCCCTGACCGGAAAGCCCTCAACGTCTTGCTGTAAGGCAAAAGTTCAGGATATTAAATTGCAAGATGGTAAGACTTAAATATGCAAGACCAATCACACAGGTGGTTCACCACAAAACGTTTCCCAAATAAGCGTAACATCACCTTTCAACAACTCCAAGTATAAATATGACGACCAATTATATTCATTTTTATGTACTTCGTTTTCTTTGTTTAACTTTTCCATTAATCCAACTTGCAATCTAAAGCTCTAGTAAACTAACTAAGATGGCAATCAAGACAGAACAATACCAAACATGCCCTTTCTTCTCCAGAAACCTATAAAGGTTTTTTTTTGATAAAGCCAAAAACCTATAAAGGTTAACAGCCTTCAGCGGTCACTTGGATTAGGTAGACAGATTTCCAGTGAGATGCAGACATTCCATATGGCCAGAAAAGATTCTCTGATGCATTTCTTGATCACAAAAATTGTCCCTGATACATAATTTTGGAACACTGGAAACTATCCTTTTTGTCCAAACCCCAGATATTTATGCACTTCTAATACAGCACTTTGGAAACCAACTAAACAAAACAGATTTTTTAACAGTATAGTAGTACATTACATCTTTTTGGCAACCTAGATGGCTCCACGCATGACTACATTCAGTTAGCTTCAGTAAAATGTGAGCTCATGCAAAATATCATAATACAGTTGACTGCAAACTTCTCTAGCAAATTACATAATGTAACAGCTCAGAGCTAAACTCAAGATGTTAAGCGAATGTATCTAAGTACCTTCTTACAGATTGCCGTTGAAGACGAGAATACTCCTTGAACTCAATTTCCAAATTGTCGAAAAACTTGAGCAAGGTGCATAATCTATGAGTGGACTCCACCGATGATGTAAAAACAATTGATTTCTCCCCTTGCAGACTTTGAAGAAGGGAAACTAGATAAAGTGGCTTAAGCTTCGATTGACATAGCTACACAAAAGGAAGGTAAAATCACTGATATCAATCATCTGCCTTTGAGGAACAGTGTGGCACAAAATCGCACAAATTCAATGGGAGGGAAAAGTGAGAAGTCAGGTGCAAACTTTTCAAATCGAAGCACACAATGTAATGAAAGCACAAAAATTACCTAGTATAAATGAATTTAGTACTTATAACACTGAATTGCAAACTTCAGCATCCAGAATCCAACAATGAAAGTATTTATTCAACAGCTCAAACAAAACATCATTAAAATGTAATTTGGAGAGGAGTCCTAATACTCAAATAGCAAAAATCCCTATTCCCCCCACCCCACCCCACATTTTATTTTAACTGGGCAAAAAAAAGGAAGAAAAAAGAATGGTTGGTTTCTTTTTCATCTTTCATTGTATGTTTAATAATCGACTGCTTCACATTAGATAAATTACTTTCTGAAGAACACTGCTTCCTCATGAGGCAATAACCTTCACTTCGCATTGCTCTGTTGCTTCGGTTTTTAGATAAACCTTCAGCATCACTTCGTCCCTTTAAGCAATGAAGTGATGGTTTTTAGACAAACCCTCACTTTGCATCACACAGTCACTTTCAGCAACAAAGTGCTGGTTTCTAATAACAGTGGTTTGGACTTTAGCAATGTAGGGGAGACAGTGTCTCAAGACAATCCACAAGGTCGATGCATAAGGCAGTTTAAGCCAATGCTTTTAGATAAAGTAAGGAGCTGCTAACAAACATTTAGACCACGCCGAAGCAGTAATTTCTGCTATGTGAGCATATCTACAGAAAACAAAACAAAGTTCCTCCTAGACAACATTATGGTAAATCAGGAAATTCCTTATGACTTGGAGACAACAAACTGATTCTTTTTTCCCTTCTTTTTGACATGTTAGGCAACAATGACCTCTAATTATTATGGAATAACAATAATTTTTGGAATAAGAAGATCAATCATCAAGATAAATGATATGCAATAATAAACACATTTTCAGGCATATCAGGAAAAAGAAGATAATATATAAATAGACCTTATTTCATTCAAGTAGCATAGACCCACCACTTTAAATGATTTGAGTTCTTCAGGAAGCTTGTAACGTCTTTCTCCAGTCGTCAAAAGAAGAGGATGATGCAAATCAAGCTGAGCAAGTTTACTTGGGTCTTGTGTTAGTGTGGCTGATAAAACCATCTTTGCCAGCCTTGGATAGGCTTTTCCCTTGAAACCTCTTTCAGTGCCCCTGCATTAGTTTTAAAGCAATGCTTAAGAAAATCCCACACGTGAAATGGACAAAAGGAAAACAAGACAGTGAAATGCCTATGTGCACTTAAACCTATTCAATCCTAAGGAGCAAACTCAACGAACCATCAATTGATTAAAGGTAAACCTTTCCACTAACAAAATAATACGTTATGCATTTCTTTTTGGATGACAGTGGTGTTTGGGCCAGCTTGTGTGCACCTCGACTTTCCACCAGGTACCTGCGAGGCTACTACCTCCCGTCACCACACGTATCGGGTAATTCTGCCCATCAAAGTTAGAGTAGATTGAGAAGAAATCACCTAGAATTATTTTTTTTACCTCTGCTCGAATTTGAACTTGAGACCTCATGGTTCTCCACCTACTTCATCAACCACTAGGTCACACACTTAGGTGCAAGGATAGATACATTTTCATGATCAGAAGAGTAAGCAACTCAACATTGAAAAAGATATGACAGTCAAAGAAAGAGTCAAACAAGGCTTGAATAATCAGACAATTACTTCTTGATTAGAAAAATGTCAGATTACGACTGGAAGAAAGATGTGCATCTAAAGAGGATTCCACATATAAGCAATTCATAAGGAATAGGGGATAGGCATAACAACATACATTCTTCTGATTGTCTTCAATGAACCATAAGTGCAAGGAAGAAGATCAGCAGAAGAAGGGAAGTTCCCATCAACAGAAGAGCTGGTCAACTGAATGACGGTAGGAAGCCAGGACTGATAAGCTTCCCTTAATAACCTATCTGTTTCATCGACAACCTACATGAGACCAAAATGTAAGTCAAATGGTTTCAACAAAGTATAATGAAGAAAAAACGAGCAATATCAAAATATGTGCCTCACACTCACAAGACCTACTACTACCACATTGAAGTTTAATGATTAAATTGAAGCAAATCTTAATTGTCTGAGTTATTAGCATAGTAGTATTCCAAGTTTTCCTTTTCAAATAGGAAAGAGGCATTGAAGTGAATAAAATAACAAACATATATTGATAATTTAATCAAGTAAATATAATTTTATTGATAATGGGAAAGCTCCCACATACAAAAGGTAGGGTATTTACAGAAGGATGTGATTCTCTACAAAAGACACCACGCTCTACGCAAATAGAAACATCACGGATGTACCAAAAATACATTAAAACAGGAAGCTATTCCTTAGATGAAAAACTCAGCTCTTTTGCTACAAAAGCTCTACTATTTCTTTCATGTACAGTTATTAATGATTGATCAATGCATTGATATAAATGAAGATGGTGGAA
This sequence comes from Solanum tuberosum, assembly GCF_000226075.1. Classification (NCBI taxonomy): domain Eukaryota; kingdom Viridiplantae; phylum Streptophyta; class Magnoliopsida; order Solanales; family Solanaceae; genus Solanum; species Solanum tuberosum. The sequence continues at coordinate 1,210,656 of NW_006238973.1, read as the reverse complement.
AGACATTAGAAATCTATTAACATAAAGACAAATAGCCAGCACATTTGCTGCCAAAACATGCACTATAGTTGTCTGTTTGTTTTACCTCGGTATCACCCTACTTCTAACAAACTTCTTTCAAATTATCAAAAGGTACTTCCCTGCGCTTTGTTTCCTAGAGATAACAGACATGCAGACCCTAAGGAAAAGCAAAAAGTTAGCTGGGACACTTAGCTTCTTAAGATGATCAAGATATTCTCAGACAGAAATGCTTTATGCCATGATATTAATCGCAACAAAGAAGAGAAGAATAGGGGACTAATGTAAATATACATACTAAGAAATTCTAAGCAACTAAAAATATGCAGCTTACAAGATAAGATAGATGCTCAAGCGTAAAACCATCAGTGTTATTGATGTGGTCCATCAGTCTTCCAGGAGTTGCCACTAATATGTCTACTGCACTTTGTAACTCGTATGAGAATTCTTCAGGATCATAACATATGCCATACTCAACATTGGGTTTCTTGATGAGCTCGGAGATTTCATCTGAAATTGATGACTGACCTACTGCCAAGCCGACAGACAGACCTACTGCAGGTGCAAGAGCAGAGAAGACCTCTTTGACCTGCGAACGGAAACAAATGGTAAAAACATAATCTTCCTCTGAGAAGCTAGTTATCTATCTTTGCATGAGAAATTGCAAATAGAGAGGCCTTAATAAATAAATAAATAAATAATTGCAAGTGCAAATGCAAATGTAGATACGTCACTGGTGTGAAGAACCCACTTAGAAGTTGGAGGTATTCTTACAAAAAGCCTCTGAGGCACTAAGACAAAATTCCACCAATTATTAGATTGCAAGTAAAAGAACTCAACCAAAGTATGAACTTGTAGTGTTTTTTTCTTTTTTGTGATAGGTAACATGAAGTCATAGTTTTAAGGCGACGAAAACCTAGGATGATCATTGACTTGCCCATCAAAAAAGAAAAGGCTAAGGGAGGAGGCAAAGTTGGAAAGATAGATGATCCAAAGATTTACAGGTAATTGAGAATTTGTGTAATTATGCACTGCACATTTTCCAAAACTAAAACTAAAAAACTACGGTGAATAACCTGCAATGCAAGGTCTCTAGTAGGCAAGACCACTAATGCACGAAGACATTTAACAGCACGTGTAGACAGCATCTGAACAATTGGTAAGGCATAAGCAAGAGTTTTCCCACTCCCTGTAGGTGAATTTATACAAAGGTCTCGTTCAAAAGAGCCAGGTCCAATCGTCTCTTGCCAGACAGCAAGTTGCACGGGAAAGAGTGAAGTGATGCTCATATTCTTCAAAGCCGCCACTAACCTAGCGAAGAAACATGTATGGGTAAGAGTAAGTTGAAGTGGAAGTGTACAAGATCCAGTATGAAGTGTCAAGAAAGCATAAGGTATAAGTGTAACAATGTTTCAACTGCAATCATAGGAATTTTATTATAAACAGTAAAGCAAAGTAATAAACTGATGATATTTTGGATAAGAATTGAAATATTAATTGTCGAAACTGAGAGGTGATCATTAACAATAATTTCCATTTTGTTCATTCTTTATCCTGGAGGAATGGAGAACTTTTTTCTTTTGAGATGGGGTTTGCCAACTGGCCATGCTATCAATTGGGAACCACAATACAAAAGATTGAAGAATATGGATGAGCAACATTCATATCTGTCTGTACAAATATAATAACAAGACGGAAACAAGACATTCGGAAAATGTGTCCCACACCAGGTCATATAGATCTTCAGCTGTAAGATAGTATAGATCTCAGTGATCCTATTCTAAATGATGCCATTAATAAAAATACTTTTAACACAATTTTCTCAACCCGTTTGTATTTCATCCTTCCCATATTATGGGACACCATTTTGGTGCGTGGAGTTTAACTTGCTAATTTATGTTGTTTAGGATACAAGTAGTACTTTAAGTTGAAAAGTTAGTTTGATAAATAGAACATACAGTATACCATCAGAATTTAGTATTTGATTAGTTAAATAATTTGAATACTTGAACCTGGTAAAAGGCTATATAAAGCAACATTATTAATAAAAGGGAACCAAAAGATTTTGCCACATCCCAAAACAAAAAGAATGTCGTATAGATTGTAAGACGGAAGGATGATAATCGAGAAACCGCAAGGGCAGTAGCACTTTTCTATAGTTCTCCACTTAAATACCAAGCTTCCGAGGCAGAGTTTGAAAAATTACAAGAAAAACATTCAAAAATTACATTCCCAGAAACTCAAAACATCTTCTATCAAGAAAATTCAAAATTTACAGAGCATAGAAAAGTAAAAGACATTGTTAGCTCTATTACAAAAGTCTAATCTAAAATTAAGGAGCTAACAAAGTCCAAAAAAGCTTCAGGAGCTACAGAGACTTGTAGAAATTCGAACATCTCTAAATTCTGGGATATTTAAATCAAACTACTCCTACACCAAAAGTATAAGCTTCCTAAACATCTATTCTTAATAATAATAATAGAAATGTGACGTTTTTTATCAACAATAAATCTCCTATTGATTTCTTGCTATATGTTCCACATGATGCATAAAGGTATTCGTTCAGAATCAACAAGGGTTCGTAGAACAAAGGGAGTGCATAACTGGGATTTCATTCCACTTTTTTGTTCGTAACGAGGGAGAGATAGAATGGAGTTCTTCACAAATGATCTCTCCAAATTATCTTAAATCTTCTGATCACAACGTGGTTCTGCCAACATTCATATAACTGTTTGAACGAGTTACTACTATTTTTAAAAGATAGAACCTTTATGCAGTTTCTAAAGATGTACTCACTCCATTTCAACTTCTTTGTCTTAATCTCCTTTTAAATCCATTTAAAAAAGAATGTATATTTCCAACATCAAGCCTATTGGAACTAGATAGAATTGATAAGATAACTCCAACAATTTCTTTGTTGTTAACGCCTCCTAATTTCCAGGAATTAGCACTTCAATAGCCTTCATGAACTGTATTAAAAGGGTATGTCATCCTAAAATTTGGATTATTTCTTGGCACAAATATTCACTTGTAGCATACCATATTTCAATTATTTGTCTACTCTTTAATTCCAACTTTCTACAAGTCATGTTTAAGACCACGAGATTAATGAGCATTTGGTACATTCAATGTGTTGACCACAAAATTTGTCTTTTTTTTAAGTTTCTTAAAGTTCATGTCAAGTCAAAACCACATAAACAAATTGAAATGGAGAACTCAAGATACTTGGAACATCATGTTGATTTTTGGGGTTGAAGGGAGTAATGCTGAAAGAGTACCTGGGATCAATAAAAGGCAAAAGATCCAGAGAGCATTGATCAAAGGTAGTAATATCAACTGGGTTTCTCATCCATGGCAATACAGGGATGTTTTTCTTCTCTTTCTTCAACCCCTTTTCTTCTTCCATTGTCAAGCTCACTTTTTTCAGCTGAAAACTTGAGGAAAATCCAACAAAAAACGCCCAAATTAATCTCTAACAACAACAAAAAAAACACCCAAATCCCATAAAAAGCAATAAGTTACAGGAAAAGCTTATGGCAGTTTGAACACCCGAAATAAAATAATATTAAGGCAAAAACTCAACATAGCTGGTCAGAGAGATGAACTTTATCGGAAAATTATATCAGTAACTGGAAAAAAACATAAAATAACAATAATGATGGCCGGATTTTAAACTCCTCCAGCCAGATATGAAACGCAGAGAATAAACAAAGGTAAATATATATATAGAAGATTACCTGTTTTGCCGGAGTTGGTGTCGCTGGTTCACTGGTGGAATTTGGTTGTTGTGGGTTGCGCGAGCTTCGAGCTCGCTGGCTTGTCGGAGCTTGAAGCTTCACTGGTTCACCGGAGACAAAACCTCTGTTCGCCGTTAATGGCTGCTTTACAGCGGCGTGTTCTGTTGGGGAGGGCGGCTTTATGTTATGCAAAATAAGGTATATGCATTAGGCCTATAAACAAGAGGACCCAAATTTTTACTAAATTATGGAGTATATTTTTTACTTGGAAAAAAGACAAATATAACCGAATTATCGTAAATAGTAGGTAGATACCCTCCGTCATATTTTTGTTATATTGGTGCCCTTGTCGTCAAAAAACTAGAGCATATATGCTCTTCACTCTAACGGAAGACTAAATAGGGACACGTAGCGCAATCTTATCTGTCGATCCGATATTTAATAAATGTCGGGTCGATGGATAAGATTATGACACGTGTATGTCCGTTAGTATAAAGGGTATATATGCTCTAGTTTTTTGGACGGCAGAGGGCAGAGGCACCAATGTCCCAAAAGTATGACGGAGGGTATCTGCATACCGTTTACGATATTTCGGGGGTATATTTGTCCTTTTTTCCTTTTTTTTATATAGAAAAATTAATTATTTGTGATAAAATATAGTATTAAAAAAATAATGTATGTAAATATTTTTATCAAGCATGTTGGATAATTCAGAAGATATTGAAAGCGCAAAAATACATTGAGGAGGTAGGTATGATTGAAACTAAATTGCTATAGATACACATGTTCTCAATCAAATTGATGTATCAAAAATTGATAGGTGTTTATCTTACTATGCCTTGGAGGAGATTAATGTGCAACAATCCAGGCTTATCAAAGTGGTTATTCATCTTATACGTGACTATTCATGGTAGACTATATACCAAAGATAGGATGTTAAAATAGGGAATGCAAGTATGCCTTCTATGTCCTCTCTGTGATATTGAATCGGAAAATATAGAACACTTATTTTTTGAGTGCTCTGTAGCTTCCTACGTGTGGAGAAGAGCATTGGCAAGTAATTAATCAACAAGTTATGAATTGTGTGGAGAAATGCACTAATATGAAACTATGTGCAATGGCAAGGGCAATGTTGCTACTATTTCTAGAATGACACTTGTTGCCACTGTTTATGAGTTGTGGATGGAAAGAATGTCACGACCCGATTTCTCAAGTCATGATGGCACCTACTATAACCCACCAGTAGGTAAGCCAATCCGTAACCCGGAACAACAAGTAATGGGTCTGAGGGTAGAAACTAAACAAGAGTAGGCAAATAACAATATAAACAGGCAGAAGCAAACCAAAAATATATATACAAATAAAGATCCCTCCCAGAACCTGGAAGTCACTAGTACAGAGCTAGTAACAAAATGAGTACAAGTCCCAAAACTGGACAA
>NW_006238973.1:1176987-1202027 GCF_000226075.1 Solanum tuberosum | reverse complement strand
AAACGCCTAATCGCACCGACTCACACTGAAAACCTCGGGAGTCATGTCGACCATGCTACTAGCCTAAAATGACCCTTCCGGAGCTGATGGAATCGTCAGAATTGGATTCTGATGTCATCTCCTTGAACTTTTGATCGAAAATGATTATTCAAAGGTTCATAAGCTCCAAAACACAAAAACTCGCAACAAGACCAAACGAACGACCAGGTGACCGAACTGTCAGTCCCAGCAAGTCATAAATGACTTGGGGTCGCTATAGGAACGCTCTAAACGACACACAAAAGGCAAGACGCAGAAATGACCATGAGGGTCATTACAAGGAAATCATAGAGTTTTCAAAATACACGCCGCTGCGAGGATATTATTGTGAGAAAGATTACTCAAGAGGTTTATGTTCGAGCAAACATGCATGGAAAACTAGCTAGGTGTTTGAATTGGCTGAATTACTATTCAATTTAGCAAATTGTGGTTAGGAGATAGGGCATAGTGATTTACTAGGCATGTCCGCGGAGTTGAAATAAGGTCGGTTGTTATTTCCTTTTTTGAATTATACGTTGCCACTTTGGTAATTAAATGTGTTTAGTTACCAAAAATAATAATTCTAATAGAATGAATTTTAAATGTTATTGATTAAAATATTTTGTATTTCTTAAAACAAAGTAAGTCATATATATTTGTGTGGTAGTAAATTCTATAGTAATATAAAATATTTTATTTAGCACTAATGGCAGAATGTACATAGACCTCAATATCCAATGCAGCTGATAAGGACCATCACAGATAAACTCATTTTTGGTTATCAGCTTTAGCAGTAGAATGCCAAATATATAAACATCAGATTTCATCGATCGTATACATGTATCCATCCAGAAAATATAAGAACAGAACACTACATTTAGTAGAGAAATTACAACAATAACAACATACTCAGTACTATAATCCCACGAGTGGGGTCTAGTTCCATAACATGTCTGTGATCCTACAATTTACAAATAGATGACTGACTGTCTCAACTTCTTTACCATACATGTAGCACAATTTGAGAGGTCGATTTTTCCCTTGCTAAGGTCGATATTCTTAGTGAATTGTGGAAAATAGAGATAGCTCTTACGTGCTAGCAATTATATTATTGTAAACTCTAAAGGAGCCAAAGACTTATAATGTTCTTAGTGTGCACTAAGTCCTCAACTCAGAAGCTAGCTTTGCCATGATCCTCGTATTTATCTGCTTTTTTCTGTTCCTATACAATTCTATTTCTTATCTATTCTTATACACAGGTGAAAGGACCATAAAATCTGATGTTTATTTTTTTGGTATTCTAGTGCTGGTGCTGATGGCCAAAAGGAAGTTTAGTTTCCTTAATGGTTTTGTTAATGTGAAAACATTAATTGAAAATGCAGCTAGACGTGGTAAAAAATATTTGATTCACGAATGCTTCAAAGAAGTTGATCATCCAACTGCATTTGATTTAACATTTCTTGTGATCCTCTGCACGGATTTTGATCCATACAAAAGGCCAACGATGAAGGATGTTATAGACGCCTTGAATGCAATGGGAATAAGAGGGGAGAAACGAAAAGAAATGAAAATGAAGCAGAAACAGAATAAGTGTTAGCTGCTATCCTGCCATCTTCTTGGATTAATTGCTTTAATGTTTTGTATAAAGTTGCTGCATTTGAGTCGAGGGACTTTTGAAAACAACATCTCTACCTCCCTGAGGCAGGGATAAAGTCTACATGCTGTGTATTGTAGACATATTTCTGATGTGCAAACTTCAAAGTATCTGTTTATCATAACTATTTATTTATCATAATGATCAGTGTTATATCCTTAAATTTTGTTATCTTAACTTTGTTTGAAATTATACTTGATCTATCATATATTTTTTTTGCTTTTACTGATATATTATCAATATTTTGCTATTATCACTTTGTTTTTTAATTAATCTTGTCTTTTAAATCTGCCTCACTTGTATCTTTGTCTAGTTTCAACTTTCAACTATAGAAGTTCTTTGAAGTTGGAACGTTGTTTGACCATTTTTTTGTAAAAATTATATAGAATCTAGCAAAATCCCGTAACTTAAGATGATAGTAATTTATTACTATACCCTTCATAAATATTAAATATTAATAATTTAACAGAACTAAATACTATATCAATACTCTAAACTACGGTCAACACACTTCATATGTCACAATACTTCTAATTCACATCAGAAATTCCATATTATGTTTTGCTTGTAATAGTAATTGCAGCCTTCGAACTACATCTACTCTTAATGCAATTTCTCATTATATTTCACTATATGTCAATATCAAAGCATTTACAACTGATTTGCTTGTCTCACTATATCGTACCAAATTGTTAGAGAAGTGAGAAATCATATATTTATTTTATGAACATTTTCTTATTAGATAAATCGAAAATCGAACTGTTATTGACAAAAAACCGATAAATCAAAAATTGATAAAAGAATATTTTATCGATTTATTATTGATAACCGAAAACCAATAAATCGAACCAATAATAAATGCCCATTTCCCAACAATGAATGCCTGTGACAGAATTAGTTGGAAAAAAGTTGTAGAAACCAATGCAAAGTGCTTATTCACATTGTTTCATTCAATTGCTACATTTTTCAGCTTACCAAATTCCCAAAATTCGAAACCCCTTTTCATTAGTTTCTTGTTTATCATAGATTTTACTTTTCTTCATTAACAATGGGCAATGCTTCTTCCTTGCTGACTCAATATGACATTGAAGAAGTTCAAGAACACTGCAATCACACATGTATGCATATTTCTCTCTTTAAAAGGATATTTTTCACTAAAGATTGTAACTTTTTGTGGGGTTTTTATTTTAATGTTTAAAAGAGGGTATTTTCTTACTAAAGTTTGCAACTTTTTCCTTTTGGGGTTATGTGGGTTTTGTCTATCAATGCTTACAAAAAGGTATTTTTTTTATTAAAATTTGTAACTTTTTTGTTTTTGGGTTATGTGTGTGTCTTATATCAATGTCTCAAAGGTGTATTTTAACTAAAGTTTGTAACTTTTTGTTTTGGGGTTATGTGGTTTTTCTTTATATCAATGTTGCAAAGTATTTTTTTTTTTTACTAAAGTTTGTGACTTTTGTTTTGGGGTTTTAGTTTCACAGCAGGAGATTCTATCATTGTACCAGAGGTTTTTGTCAACTGGATAGAAATGGTTGTGGATTTGTCTCTGGAGAAGAGTTTCTTTCAGTGCCTGAATTTGCTGTCAATCCTCTCTCTCAGGTTTGATTGTTTGTGTGATAATTATTACATGATAAAAATATGTGCTTTTGTGTAATTTACTGATAGTTGTGCGTGCAACCCGAGAATTTTTCGTTGAGTTGACTTCTTAGATGGTTGTTTAACTAATAATGTCACTTTCTTTGTTGAAGAAAATTGGAAACCAGAAGTAAGGTGACTTTTTGAGATAATAACTATTAGTTGTGTGAGCATTTGAAAAATCAATTTAATTTTCCTTATATGCTTATGTAAATACTGTTTCAGGATTTAGTTTGTATGGTTTTGTGAATTGAAGCATGCAAATGCACTAGAATGTTGTAGAAATCATGGTCTAGTTCTTTTGCATTTACTTTGAAATGGTTGTCCCCAATGTCGGAGCCAAGATTTTCACTAAATGGAATCCAAAATCTTTGTTGCTTGGACTCTCCAAAAATATTGTCGCACCATGTTGGATCCTCCAAAAAATTCACTACTTTTGGAGCATCTTGCACACACTCGTCGGTATATTTGAAGAGTCTGAGCAAGATAGTCCAAAATACAAGGAAGTAAACACTCGAAGAAGCCAAGAGGATTCAACATAAAATACATATACATAAAAAAAAACATTGACATACCTACACAATGTAATTTTCCGAAGAGTGGTGTCAATTGACTCCCCTTGGACAAATGTGGTTCTGCGACTGGTTGTCCTCGCATAATAATGAGGGAATAGTTTCTATGGCATTAATGTGCTATTTGGTGCTTGTGGGACTTTTTGTGTCAGAAAGAAGCATACCCCTACTGAACAAATTCAGTCTTTCAGATATGAAAGGTTTGGTAATGCAAGTTCGTGATACTATCTATTATAATTTCGAAGTAAGTAGAATTGAAAGATTATCCAATCTGTAAACGATAACACGAGACCTGGTTTATGTTCGGCCAGGAAAACTAGAGATGTAAGGGTAAAGAATTAACTTGAAGAAAAACATAGGTTTCATGCAGGAGAGAAAGAGAGGTACGTTGGGAACAGAGAGGTCTTTGAACGGGAAATGAAATAGAGATTAAAAAGGTACACTGATTCATCAACAGAAAGGTTATGCTAGCAGGCTAATAGATCCTACTTTCTCTTCCTTTTCTGTTCTCATTGAGCATTGATAAGAATTGTATTTTTTTAGAACATTGAGAAATGAAGTTAGAAGTTCCCGGCTCACTTTCTCTCTTCTCTCCTCTTAGCTGCTGGTATGGTGCAACTATAAATAACTTTTGATTGTGTGGCTCTTTTAGTATATCGTTTATTTGAGTTTTTGGTCAATGACCATCATTGACACGTCACAAATGCATTTTTGCAAATTCTGCCACAATAAAACTTTGTTCTTAATCATCCTTTTTCTTAATGCAGAGGCTATTAAGGATGATAGACGGGTTAAATTTCAAAGAATTTGTGGCATTCCTATCAGCCTTTAGTGCTCATGCCAGCTTGCAACAAAAGGTTGAATGTAAGGGAATTTTTCATTTTATACCTTTGATTGTCTCTTTAAAATGCATAAATCCAATCTTCTTTTGCGCTCAACTTTACTTTCTTCTGTTTAATTGTTGCTCATGTGCTTCCACTCTTTCTTATTTTTCCAGTTATATTTAGAGTTTATGATACTGACGGGAATGGAAAGGTGTCATTCAATGATATGCTGGAGGTCTTGCAAGATTTGACTGGACCATTTATATCTGAGACTCAAAGAGAGGTAGTGTTTGTCTTTTAGTTTTCCGATGCTTTTGTTTGTTATGATCTTTTTCTGATGAGAACTGAAAAAGTGTTGAGAAATAGGTGGAGTTTCTTTGTATCTTACTTTATTCTGTTTTGGAAAGTATACTTAGTAAAATGACGTCAAGGCATTCAATCTCTGGATTGTTCTTGATTACCTTGTAACATTCTGATGTAGGGAGCTTTCAACTGGCCTATAGTTGCACTATAGTAAAATGGAGATCTATAGGACTTGATACTGGCAGAGACTTTGGAGATTAATACGGGGTTCTTATTGTTTTAAGGTTAATGATTCGAAGAATCACGGAAAGGAAAGGTTTTTAGTTGTTCTATATGTAAATCAGTAGAGTAAGAGAAGAAAAGTAGTCTAGAAATCCCACCATAGAAGTAAAAATGCAGTAAAGTATTTACTAAAGCTTCCCCGAAAGCCTTCAAATTAACTCATATATTCTGCACTATTAATTCCAAAAACATAAATGGATATTTATGAGCACCAGTTTTCTAAGTCGGTTAGTCCTACTAAAATTGCTGCTAAACAATAAGAATATAAATTGACTTTTAAGACAAGTGGAAATTTTATCTTTAGAAGATATTAAACAACGTGATCATAAACTCATAGAGAGATTTCTCTTTCTTTCTTCTGTGTGTCCATGTCACCTTTTAACACATCTGAAATGAGAAAGGAGTATCATCCCGAGAAGAATGCATAACTATATTTACTTGGATTTTGGTAATCACTCTTTTGAAAACGAGGCGTAGAGAATCCCCTTAAAAACATTTACAAGTTAAAATCATTCTTCCACTTTTTTATAGTTTGATTTGCTTTCAGTTTTTGCCTTGAATTTGGTTTCTTCTAATCTGTCTAAGCCTAGTTAGTAGAGTTATCTGATACATACTTTGGTACCATGGATTAGTCGTGGTACGTGCAAGTTAGTTGGAACAGCACTTTTATATAAAGCAGAAAGTAAAAAACGCTAACGATAAACTTGGGAACAGTTTTTTCTATCACAGACCTGGGGACCTTATACATTTCTTAGCTCTTATTTCATGTTTTATTTTGTTCACATGTTCACCTTTAACCTAACAAAAAGATTAGCAACTTATTCTGATTTCGTTTAACTATAGTAATGCTACTCTACTTCGCTCTTTCCATTTGTTGCCATAGGAAGTGCTTAATTGAAGACTTAAAAACATAGCAAGTATTTAGCAGGAAATGTCAACTTTTTAAAGAAGCTGAGAAGAAAAATTCAAATATAGCAAATCGAGTGCAGTTCGTCAACATGCTATCATTCGTTGAGAAAATATAGGTGTACTCAGGAGATTATTCATTATGGTTTGGATTACGTTACAGATGTAATCCTTTTTTTTTTTGTACAATTTACTTGATTGTGAAGTAAACAAGTTGTCAATGAGAACATTTTGACGGTGGTTCACTGAAGAAGCCACCTTCTATAAAGTTTACCTGAAAAAGAAATGGGACCTTGTGTTTAACTCCAGTTTTCTTTCCATCTATGCAGCAAGTTTTGACGCGTGTTCTTGAGGAAGCCGGATACAGCAAGGATTCTTCACTAGTCCAATCTGACTTCCTGAAGGTAAATATTGGACATTTGACACTCAATGCTGTTTGTTTCTTCTTGCAAGTTTCTGGTCGATCTTTGACAGATTAATTAACGGTTCTCTAGACATACCAATTGCTCTTGCCTCTTGTTAAAATCTCTCCTTCTGAGGATATGATGTGATATATGCATTAATGCATTTGTATAAAAGGTGTCATGTGAATTTAGACAAGGTTCAATGTTAGATCAAACACAAGATTTAGACAAACTTTGCCTCAACTCTTTTATCGTTATGGTTGGGAAGCTTGATATGTTTTGACTATGGGAAAGTTACAAGTTGCAGTGTAGGAAAGCAGGTACGGAGAAATGTCAAGCAGCAAGTTGGTTGTCATCCTGCTTGGTACATAATGAAAAGCAAAACTAGTAAACTTCTAAGGCTCCGTGTAGTGAGTTGAGTTAGAAATTTCATGAATATTTGAATAAGATTAAAGCATCTTCATATCTACTGTCAAAATTATTCAGACTTGAAGGATTTGCAAATGCTTCCTGCAATATTGGGATACCAAATGGAAGTATCATTCCTAAATCACAAAATAAACTCTAGAACTGCTGAAATTCATGCAAACTGATAGCTCCTTTGATGTTTGGTTTTTATGTACTGAAAACTACGTATGAAGTTACACACACCCTTTTCCTCGCGCTGCTTAACTCTTCTAGACATCCTTATAGCTTGTCATGTTCAGTTTTTACCTCCTCTACGCGTCCCTTACATCATTACGTGATAACAACTCATTGAATTAAACATTATAACATGACTTTTAGTCCGTGTCATCGGATCAGCTTATCAGTGGGATGAGAAAAGTAAAGTAGCACTACTTCCAATTTGAGATGTGTGTGTCACTTGCATCATAACATGATCATTACTTGTCGAAATCAACGTTGTAATATGAGTTTGATCCGTTTCACTGGATCAGCTTATCAGTGTGTGAGAAAAGTAAATTGGAAATTTCAACATATTGATTTCTGAATTTCCTTGGTTTGGTTGAATGATATTGACAAAGCTACTATGTTTGCAGATTCTTGGCAGCTCTGATCTGAAGATGGAAGTTGAAATTCCAGTAGATTGAAAAATGACTTTGCTTTAGTTGACATTAGCATAGAATTTGCACCATCAAGACTTAAACAAAAGCTCCTTTTGAATTACTAAATTTAATACATGTTATGATGAAGTATATATATGTTGTTGAACATATGTAAAACTCAGGTTATTATTCACATCATAATGGTTGAACATTATACCATGTTGCAATCCTGCTTGAATACTTCTTTTGGGCCGAGGGTTTATTGTAAACAACATTTCTACTCTACAAAGGTAGGTTAAGGTCAGAGAGTACCCTCTATCTTGATCTCAGATACTAAAGGTAGGTTTGGTTTGATTTTCATTAAAAATAATTAAACTAATTATGTTGATTCAAATCAATATAAAGTCGATTTTTTTAATTTCAATTTTAATCGATTCTTTAGATTTTTTACATAATGATTAAAAAAGAGATCAAATATATTTTTCACTTATGTGATAAGCTAGAGAATAAAAACATTAAATGAATAGAAATCTTCAAAAAGACGGTAAAATTCATATGAATACAAAATAATTTCATTGAAATATCAACGTTCAATATATTAGATTTATAAGATTAAAGGCTACCGTCAAACTGAATACAAAACAAAATATTTACAAAGTAGATTGTTACTTCAATTTGAAAAATTATAACAATATAATTGTAGAATACAAAACAAAAAATTTAGAAAGTCCAAATTTGAAAATAATTTATCTAAACATTGAAAACTATGAACTAATTTAAAATATATTGACAACGGAGATTATAATTAATATTTTTTTATGCATAAAATAAAATAATTATATATATTATGTCCGCTTAGTTTGAGTTTGATATGACTTTTTAATATCAAATCAAATTAAGAGTGGTCAATTTTTTTTAAACGACAAACCAATTAAAATTTTTTTTCTCCATTTGGATTGATTTGATGATTCAATTTAATTTGATGATTTGACTTGTACACCTACGCATGCTTTTCTTCTATCTTAAAAATATAAATGAGAGACAAATGTCCACTACTGACCAAGTAAACTTTACCAAATTGCGAAACTAATTCTATTTAATTACGATGTTAATTACTTCTCTGCATTAATTGTTTCCTTAATTAGCTTTAAATTAAATACAAAAATCATTAATCACTTTCGAGGAGAAACTTAAATACAAGAGGGCAGAGGCCCCTCTTAATTTTGTGTTTGGTTGAGCAATATTTTATCTAGAAAAACTTTTTTTTTTTTGAAAATAACAAAACTCTATTAAAGTAAGATAAATTATTATGGTATAGAAGCAATGTAATTAATTTATGAAAATATAACTTGGATTATTTACTAATGTAACTTATTTTGTCTGGTTAAATTAAGTCCATCTGTGCTAAAATTGTTTTTAGTATGTAATTCGAATTGAAGCAAGAAAAAACTTATTAAATATTTTCAGATTTGATATATATATATATATATTCAAAGAAAAAAAATATTTTCCAAGATTAAAATTATAAAAATAAAATAAAAAGATTTTAAAAAATTATTAACCGTTAGACGGGTTGAAATATGACCAACTAAGCACAAAATTCTACTCTGCGAATCACAAATCAACAACAATATAATGAAATTGTTGAAAAATGATATGATATCAGGCCTTACGGAAAAAAGGTCAACTGATTAAATCAGATACGTGACAATCAATCAATTATATATAAATGAAGACTTTTGTTGACTAACATACGATATGTTTGATCTAAGATCCATCAAAGACGATCATACTCCAAGAACATTTTACTCTATAATCTTCAATCAAACTCTTGTGAAATAAATAATACGACACTTCGTATTTATAATCTAACTCATTTTAACTCAAGTACTCATATCCATTCAACATTCATTAATATGATACCATACATTATTGAAAACTCATACTCGATATTCTGGATCCGCCCCGATATTTCTTTGAATCCTCTTACAATGAGCATGCTCTGGAACATTGAATAAGTAGTATGGTCGGCCATAAATAAAGACAGACATAATAAATTTATTATTTAACGACTTTTTAAATAAAAACTTTAATTTTATAAGTCCATTTTCACCGTTTTTTTCCGTTGACTAACGACCCCATGTGTAATTATTATAATAATAATAGTTATTATTTTATTTTATTTTTAAAAAGAGTGACAAGTGTAATCATTTGTTTGTGGAGTTAATAAAATTAATAAAATATAATACTTGACTTTTGTTTTAGTGTGTTCTTTTGAAAGAAGTTAATTTATGTTAAACTATACTTACAAGCTGGTTAAAAGTATATAATAATGATTAAAGCTAAACTAAACCCAATTACAATGAAAAGTGTTAGACATAATAATTATGACAACACAACATACATATTTGGCTTAATTTCATAACTGAATTGATAAAAGAAATTTTCAGTTATAACTGAGGAATGTAATATCATATTCGACCAATCGCAATACATATATGATTTTTTTTCCTGAAGTTTATCGGTGCACGTGTACTCCCATTCTTACAGGTGGGTTTGCCTTTGTCCTCAATTTAATTAAAACATATTAAAATACAAATACGTAAAATAAATTCAATAATGAAGAAGACAGGTTGAAAACAAGAGAATTGTAATATTATTGATTAGACTGAAAAATAGTTAGCCTGTGCTACTGCTAAAGTAATTTGTTATAAAAAATACATTTTCCATTAACAAGTCACGAGTATTAATTGGATTGGTGGACTTTAGATACCATACGACAACAATACTTACAATAACGAATTCAATGTAATTTCACAAGTAACGTTTGAGGAGATTGTTGCATACACAATCTTAACCCTACCTTGTGCACGTAGAAAGATTATTTTTGAAGAACCTTCAACTCAGTGAAGAAGTCATGTACAAAAAAATAATGATGAACATAGTAATAGCAACAACATATAATACGAATTCCTACTTCAAAGTTATGATGATGTCATTTTAATTTATTTATTTTACTTCTAATTTTTTTAATTAGTGCTTAATTAAGGGGATAAAATCAAGATATTAGTCACCTAGAAATTGGGTGGCATAAACGGACAGCCAAAATCTAGGCCTACCTTTCCTTTTTGTAAAAGACAAATCAACAAACCGTTACAAAAACCAACTTTTTTTTTTAATCTGAAAAATTATTTTTCCACTAGTTGGGATTTTTTTAAAAAAAATTGATTTTTTTTAATCAAAAATTAATATCTCTTTGAATCTTCTAGTGGGGTTTCGTTATTTTTCAATTCTTGAATTGTGTTTCACTTTATGTTGCTTTTTGGTTTGTGGGGTTTTTAAAGAATCAACATTTCTTTATTTTTTGAAGGAAAAAAAAAAAAGGTTGTTCATAAATATCCAGAAAAGAATCTTGATTTTGTTTTTTCACTAGTGGGTTCATTTTCTTTTTTCAAAAAGATTGATTCTTTGTATTAAAATTTGACATTTTGTTTGAATATTTTGGTGGGGTTTCCTTTTTTGTGAAGTTTGGTTTGTGGGGTTTTGAAGAATGAGCATTTCTTGATTTTTATGAAGAGAAAAGGAAAAAGAAGAAGATGGGTGATTTGTGTTTCTTGATTGGGTCAATTCTTGTGGGTTTATCAGACTCTTCTTCTCTGTTGTAAATTAGGTAAACTCAAAGTTCCTCAGCTCTGTTTATGCAATGATCATTTGTTAGATTTTTCTTGATGCTGAGATTGTTTGTTTCTTGATATAAAGATTACATATTTCATATTTCTCTGTTAATGTTGTTGTTGTTGTAATGTTGAGATTGCCTAACAATAACATACCTAGTGTATTTCGACGAGTGGGGTATGGGGATGTAGAGTGTATGCATATCTTACCCCTACTTTGGGAGTTAGAGAGACTATTTTTGATAGACGCTCGTCTTAAGAATGTTGAGATTGCCTGTTTCTTAATATAAAGATTACATATTTCATATTTCTCTTTTAATGTTGAGATTGCCTAACAACAACATACCTAGTGTATTCCCACATGTTTGGTTTGGAGAGGGTAGAGTGTATGTAGACCTTACCCCTACTTTGGGAGGTAAAAAGATGGTTTTCAATAAGACCCTTGGCTCGAAAATGTTGAGATTGTTTCTCAAATAGTGTTGAGATTGCCTAACAATAACATACCTAGTCGGGTATGGGGAGGTAGAGTGTCTGCAAACCTTATCCCTACCTTGGGAGGTAGAGATGCTATTTATGATAGACCCTCGCTTCAATTTCATGTTGTATACTGTTGGCATGGGATGAATTTAAGTGGGAAACATGGTTAGTGAGAATTACAGAGGGTCTATGGAAACAACTCTCTCTACCCCACAAAGGTAGGGGTAGGATTTGTGTACATTCTACCTTCCCAGACCTCACTTGTGGGACTACACTGAGTAGTATGTTGTTGGTTAGTGAGAATTCCTAATGCCGACTCTAACTTGTTTGAGACTCAGACATAGTTTGTTGTTGTAATTGATGAGAAATGCAAAGTTTAAGCCTTTTTTTCCTTGAGTGAACACTAAATTGGTTAAAATACTAAATGGGATTATGGTTGTGATGACAGCTGAAGTTTTGATTGTTGGTTATAAATTGAATCAGAAAAGTTAATCATTGTCAATCTTTTCTTCTGTCATCGCAGAAAACGTGTAGTTACTCTTCCGGTTAGATGGCTGACAGTTATATGTCTCAACTTGATGTTGCTTCATTGAAGGACACTCTATGTGCTCAACAACAGCTTCTACAGAAGCTTTACAGTGAATTGGATGAGGAAAGAGAAGCCTCCTCCAGTGCGGCTAGTGAAGCGTTATCAATGATCTTACGTCTCCAAGGAGAAAAAGCTGCAGTAAAAATGGAAGCCGAGCAGTACAAGCGATTGGCTGAGGAGAAAATGTGTCATGCCGAGGAATCATTAGCCATTTTCGAGGATCTTTTCTATGGAAAGGAGATGGAGATAGCTGCATTGGAGTATCAGGTTCAAGCTTATCGGTATAAGCTGTTGAGCATGGGGTGTGTAGATCCCGGGGTCGGTGAATTTAAATATCCTGAGAATTTGTTGCAAAGAAACGAGAATTTAGCAGGCGAAATGAATCTCCAAGCCCTTGGAAGGCGTAATTCCCCCCCTCCTTTTCCCCTGAAAATTCCAAAGAGGGGTGCTATGGAAATAGATGATTCAAGTTCGGAAATAGATTCAAATTCGAAAACAGTGGAGGAATATACAGGGCAAGAGATGAATGAACAGCAGTCGGATACAGAGAGGAAGACGGATATTTCCATTTCCACGACTGGAAGTATCAATTCGTATTGGCAACAGATTCGGAAGTTGGATGATCGAGTGAAAGATATTACAGGAGTTAGCTACGCGAACTTGAGGAGTGAAACGAGGTCTCCTTCACCACTTTCTCAAAGAAGCATTAAGATAAGCAAATCGGAAAATGAAATGTACCAGCCGCCTAAGCTTCACGTGAGCAAATCAGAAAATGACTCACCTGCTGATTCTGGTTGTTCTCCGAATGTTCTTGATGTCTTCGAAGTGCCTCGAGCAGATAAGGATACCATTGATAGCGGATTGCCTCCTAAACATGATCGCAAGATGGTTTCACATAACGATGAAAGGCTCGAGAGACCTGATTCTTCCCAACAAGAGGCTGTAAAATCATCGGTTAGAGATGAAGCTGATGTGCTAAAGAAGTACTTTGTATCTGCACAGCAAGAGAACAAGCTACGAAGAGCAAGTGAAGCTGCTGCTATTACCTGCCATTTGGCAATATCTCGCCCTACAACCAGCATTTCCGAGATTAGCGAGTCTCATCAGCCCAATCGAACATCTGAGATAGTTGAAGTTGGAAGAGAAGCGTCAAGATATGAAATGGCTCGAGAAGAAGAACTGAAGTTGTTACACGACATTAAAGAGCAACTAAATTTGATGCACTCTGAAATCCAAAGTTTGAAAAGCGACAAACTCCCTCCAAGTGACGACGAACCATCCTTACTTCTTCTATCAGAGGTAGGTAGATTTCATCTAAGTTCCTCCATTCTTCTGATTCTAGTTACTCGTATTCAGTTGCAACATGTGAAAAATGTTACTCCCTCCGTTTCAATTTGTTTGTCTGGTTTTGACTTGACACGGAGTTTTAAAAAGTAAAGAAAACATTTTGAATCTTGGAAAGTTAGAGTTAAAGAGTTGTCAAAAAAGGAAAGTGACATTTTTTTAAAACGGACTAAAAAGGAAGGTAAGACAAATAAATTAACAGTCTTTACCATTTTGAACAGGCAATGGTTCACTTTTGGCTCTGATGGATCTATCTAAAGCTCGAGCGCCAGCAGTCACCTGGAGTAGCCTCGGCCGTTACATAATCAAGATGCTGCCATTCTGTGACTTCTGGATACTGTAAGAGTATTTTTGGCTTTATTGTGTGGTTGCGGAGAGATTGAATACGTTTGTAAATTGATCGTGTAGAGTGTACAGTACTGTATAGCCTTCATCTCATCAACTTAGTTGCATCAAGGAGAGGAATGTTTTCACATTTGTTAATATTTTGACAACAGTTTTTTGTTTTGACGTCTGAAACAGTCTCTCTATCATGCAAAGGTAGAGGTAAAGTCTGTGTACATCCTACCCTACCCAGACCCCCGCTCATTGGTGTAAGTTCATTTGTGATTTGTGAGTGGTGCTACCACATTTTGTTTGTTTCTTAATTGTGTTATGTTAACTGAGGGAGTATTTCTTTTATTTGTATAGATACCTGGACTTTAAGAATGTTATTGCATATTTCAATAATAAAGATTGGAAAAAGCTCAAATATGTCATTGAAGGCTCATCTATGTTATCCGTTAAAAGTTTGGCTCATCTATGTCATTTTCGTTTGAGAAAAGGCTCATCCATGCTATTATTTGTTAGCTGAAAATAGTTCCGGTTTTGCAAAATTATTTTTTATACATGGTCAATTATGATTTGGCCACATCATTAATTAAATTCTTTTTTTAAAAAAAATGGCTCAAATATGCCATTGAACTTTCAGAAAAGGCTCATCTATGTCGTCCGTTAAAAGTTTGGCTCATTTATGTCATTTCAGTTGACAAATAATGGCATGAGTGAGCCTTTTCTCAAACAAATTAAATTTAATGTATATATTATGTATATTTCGATCATGATGATAAATTAGTTAACCGAACGGTATATATCTGTAACTTTCCCAAAATTAATTTAGAGTGGAGTTTTCTTTCTTGAATTGCTAATGCCAATACTCCTTATTTTGCAATCATAAAAAGTTATTGGTGAACTTAATTAGTTTATTATTTATTTAGTGAGTTTGGCAAAATACCAACTTTCCACTTAGCTATAAAAAATATATATCTAAAATTTGATATTAATGGTAGGCTGAAAAGATCCTATAAGTGCATTTTGACTATGCAAGATATGATTTGTCAGATAACACCAAAAATATTAGTGTTAAAGAGGAGATTTGTTCTTTTTACTATTAATTAAAATAATGTTGAGATAATTAAATTGCTATTAAGTTTTAAATAGTTGTCATAACTATTTTAACAGCAAAAAAGGCTACATTTGGTTGGTTGCATGTCTAATTAGCAGTATAGCCTTGAATAATGTGATGCTCATGATAGAGGGCGGCTTAAAAAGAGCAAGGGTGGAGCTACATTTTCACTTACGACTTCAGCAGAACTCAATAGCTACGGCTCAAATTTTGTATTTGTATTTAAGAATTTATTTAATATGTGTGAATAATTTATCGAGAACTTAATAAGAAGCATTATTTAGAATTCAGAACTCATTAACTTAAAATATTTGTTCTTCTCTAAAAATAAAAATAAAGAACTGACATACTTCGAAGTTGACAAGCTTCTGAAGAAGAAGGTACATAACATATCAAGCGAATTTCACATCGAAATAAAAGAAGAATGTGAAGAGTTTATAAGGTATAGCACAAATTCACATAATACACACACTTTTAGCGTCGATGCCGGTGTAGCCCGAGGGATAAATCCGCGAGGTTTGTTAGGTCAAAGTAGACAATAGGGCTTGAATCATGACAAATATTGTAGTAAAAAACATTACTAATATTTTAAACAAAAAGAATTCTTCTGTAGTTCACCTGAAGGGTAGTCTTGGTGCACGAACCATCCCACGTTCACGTAGAATCCAGAGAAGGTCCGCACCCCAAGAAGGAACAATTAAAAAGGTAAAAAAAAAAGAACATAGAAGTACAATGAATAAAGTTAAAAGGTACATTGTTAGATATTAAAAAAAAAACTGTTCAACTTTTTGTTGTGACATCTTCAGTAACACTGTTTGAAGAACTTGAAACATACTGTTTTAACCTTCCAATTTCAAGTGCAACATCCAACATTGTTGGCCTAGTTGATGGATTGTACTGAGTACACATTAAGCCAAGTTCAATCAACTCTAACACGATATCGTGCCATAAATTGCTATCGCGTTGAACTGTTGTACATCTTTGTAATGCTTCATCAATCATAGCCTCGAGTTTATGTGAATACTGACTCTTCACCCATTCGTGTAAGCTCGAGCCTTGTTGAAATAGAACGTCTGTGGGACGTTTACCTGTCACAATCTCGAGTAACAAAACTCCAAAGCTAAATACATCTCCTTTTGTTGAAGCCCTCCTTCCCATTCCATATTCTACAATCAAAGAAACAGAAACTTTAGTCATATAAATTGAAATGAATTAGATAGAATCATAGAATAGAACTATTATTTGTTACTAACCAGGAGCAATGTAACCAATTGATCCACAAAGTAATCCATCTGTTGAGTTGTAATTAACTGATTCGTCGATAGGATTAGTATTTTCCTCAACAGCTTTTACTAATGTTGAAATCCCAAAATCAGTCACCAAAGCTGTCATGTTGTAATCAAGAAGGATATTGCTTGGTTTTAGATCACAATGCACGACTTTAACAGGCGAATAGTGGTGGAGATACGACACTCCTTCTGCTACATCACTGCAAATGTTAACCAATTGAGCTAAGTCAAGTTGATGTCTCAGCCCATGGCTCGGGTACAGATGGTTCTCTAGGCTTCCGTTTGACATCAGAGGGAACACGAGAGCTTTGAAGTCCGGTCTGCTACATGTCGTTATGATCCTTATCAAGTTCCTATGTCTAGTCCTTTTCAAGATTTGACATTCCCTTTTGAAACTCCCTGATATCTCTCCACCTCCTTTTGTGTCAATCACTTTAACAGCTATGCTCATGTTGTTCTTCAGCACTCCTTTATAAACACGCCCATATCGTCCTGCTCCTATTAAACTCGAGCTGCTAAAACCTCCCGTTGCTTCAATCAGCTGCATACGAGATATCCTCGGGTACTTTTGCTCTTTCCTCCCACCTCCTTGCTCCACATCTTCAATTACCTTGCTTTTATTAAAACTCGCGAATTGGTTCCTGAATCTTGATCTTAGGAGGAGAGGGTACCCGACTATGCAAAATATAGGAGTAATAAGCAATGAAAGGAGGATTGTGATAATGAAATGTCTACCCCTCTTTTTATGGCAACTTTTCATCCCTTGTACTGAGCCACAAAGCTTAAAATTTCCCATGAATGAGCTCATGGTTAGTGATGAAAATGCACCAGTATCTGTCACGTTCCCCGAGAAATGGTTATAGGAGAAGTTGAGGTTCTGCAAAGTCGACGATGCTTGAAATGTCTGTGGTATTTCCCCACTCAACACATTGAATGAAACGTCGATTTCCTTAAGGTAAGGCAATCTTCCTATCGAAGATGGAAGAGGTCCTTCTAAGGAATTACGCGATAGATTCAAGTATTCGAGAGCAATGCAGCTGCCAAGCTGTGAAGGGACATTAGACGAAAGATTATTCGAAGACAAGTCAATTGCCAACACCATATCCATTTTGCTGAGCTCTAAAGGAATTGGACCATGTAAGTAATTACTAGACAAGTTCAGATAGAGCTTCAAACTACTCAATCCAGCAACTGCACTTGGAATCGTCCCCGTGATTCTGTTGTGAGAAAGATCAAGTATTTCCAAGTTAACACAATCACCTAAGCTCGGGGGAATCGTTCCAGAGAGGTGATTATCATGCAACAAAAGCCTCCTTAATTGCGGAAGATTAGCAAAGGTATTTGGGATTAATCCAGAGAGGTTGTTTTTCGACAGATCAAGAAGGCCTAAATGAGAAACATTTCCAAAAGCAGAAGGAATGACACCAGAGAGTGAGTTATTCGACAGATAAAGCCTCTCAAGTTTCCCCATTCGACACAACTCAGGAGGAATTGTACCATTCAGATGATTACTAGACAAGTTCAATAGAGTAATATTTACAAGACTCGAAATTTGTGTTGGGATAGGACCATAGATAAGATTATCGTCGAGATGTATCTGTGCAAGGTTCTTGGAGATGTTACCGATAATAGGAGGCAACTCCCCACCAAGATTATTCCCAGCTAACTCAAGTTCTTGCAAGTTAGTAGAATTAACTAAAGACGCGAAAAAAGGCGTCAGGTCAGTATTACCACTATGACTATCAAAGTTGTTGTAAGACAAATACAAAAACTGTAACTTTGGCATTTTACTTACAATATCAGAAGGAAGCTCACCACTCAACGAATTCGATTCAAGATCAAGCCATTCTAGCTTTGTAGATTTCGAAAGAGCAATAGGAACTTCACCAACAAGTCCATTAGACCATAGAAGAAGAAACTTCAAACCACTCAACTCACAATGATCATTCATAGGGATCTCACCGCGAAGCGAATTGTTAGAAAGGTCCATATACTGTAATGAAGCAGAGCAATTACAGAACAAAGACAGAGGAATTGCACCAGAAAGATTGTTTGTTCCCAAATCAAGATACTTCAATTCATGAAGGAATCCTAACTCGTTTGGGATTTCTCCTTCGAGGAGATTAGAAGACAAACTAAGCTGATTTAGCTTAACAAGATTGCCTAATTCAGCTGGAATTTGTCCTTCTAATAAGTTACCAGACAAATCAAGAATCTGCAAGAAAGAGAGCCCAGAGAGAGAAGGAGAAATCGTTCCACGTAACGAATGATGACTAAGATCAAGCTCAACAACTCTATGAATTTTCTTGTCACATACAATTCCTGTCCAATTACATACATGAATGTTGGAAGAATTCCAACTTTCTAATACATGAAATGGATCAGAAACAATCATAGACATGAACGAAACAAGCGAATCACGATCATTTAACATAATTTGATCATTTTTTTGGCCTAAAACTAAAGAGAAAACCATGATCAAGAAGAAGAAATTGTACGTGGAAAACTTAGAACAGCCCATTTTTTGTTATTATTACTATTGCACCAATCATGAAAATTTGAATAGTGAGAAATAAATGAAACTACCTAGATGTATATATATATATGCAAGGGCGAACGCGAAGGGGTGAAGGGTCCAATTGAACTTCCTTCGTCGAAATATTATACTATAAAAATAAATTGTACATATATGTATATGCACGGGCGAATGCGGAGGGGTGCAAGGGGTCCATCTGAACTTTCTTCGTTGAAGTATTATACTATCGAAACAAATTGTTTAAAATTCCTTTGGTATAAATTTTTTTTTTTAAAAAAAATTCTGACTCCGTCACTGTATATATATGTGTGGACTTATCCTAAAAATTAAAATTATTATAAATAGGGAAAAACAATTAAAATATGTTTTGTTTTGTGCCTAACTAGAGTTGAAGAAGTGGCGCCAATGATTTTTGACTTGAAAAAAAAGGTCAAATAGTTAGACATGGAACACGTGTGAACGTGTTTGAATGCCACTTGTGTATTGTTAAGTTCATCCCGCGTAAATTTATCGATGAATTTGAGTTAACGATTGAATTTAAGTTATATACGTTGATAGTACGAAATATTAGTATTAATTAAATGCCATGACAATCATGAATTAATGGAAAATATTTGTGTTATAGAATATGATTTACTCATTTATTTTTCATCGAACCAGTTCACTGAGAAAATGTATGATGAGAAACAGATTCTCACTAAATTAAATAGTGGAAAACTGTTTAATCTTTTCGTATAAAAACATTACTATGTTTTATTTTTCCACTAATTCAATCAAAACATTTGTGAAAATATATAGCCAATGAATATTTTTGCTATAGTGGCAAATTATGGTTCACGTGAATACAATATTTTTTGCCTAAACTTTATAAAATCAAACCTCTTTATAATAGTGTTGTTTGTTTGAATATTTTTTGTGATCGTTATAGTGAATTGTTATTATGGTGAACTTATACTAAATTAGGCACAAATTTTGTATGTATATATTATGAAATCTACAATTAAAAGTGGACGGAAGGAGTTAACTACAAATTAAGTTAATGTGTCGGTATTCGTTTTTTGAGATTCAAGAATTTTTCGTTGATCGTGACTTTTTTTCCGTATGTCCTTGAAATATTTTATTTTGTTAATTATTATGATTTTTAGTATTTTTACGTAGTTTCCAAAAATGTAAATGGTAGAATTTCTATATCTATATTCACGGGCAAAATTAGAAATTTGACTTTTGAAATCCGAATTATGACACATAAATTGATACAAAAGGTGTATTAACTTGATCATGTCTCTACAAAAATTCATAACTTCAAATCTTGAACTCATTTTTGCTTACACAAACAACCTGATCATAGTGCAAATAATTTTTATATTGTCAGCACATATAACTTAAATTAAATTAATATTTGTTTATGGTTTACATGTCATTAGGCCTAACCATGAGAAGGTTTTGGAATTACTTGTGGGATTAGTGTTTTGATTAGTGGATGATGATGTGTTTTAAGTTTAAGATAATCTAGGTTATTAAGCACGCTTAGGTTAAGACAGGGTTTAAAGCTTTAATTAAGGATTATGATATTCTTACAAGTTGACAAATTTTTAAATTTTTTTGGTATTTATGTCGGCTTAAGTGGTCATGATTTAAAGATGAGGTCATTTTTTAATTTGGGCTGTTAATTATTGCAGTAATATTTCCTTTTTGGTTGGAAAAATAAGTTACCAAGTTTACGTGAAATCATAATCAACTTATTAAATTTGTGTCCTTGAGTGTGAGTATAATTCAGATAGGTTAAAGTGTAAACGGCGCGAAGCAAGAAAATATGAATGTAAGAGTGGGGTAGTTACCAGTTGGTAGGGCTGAAGGATTCATCTAAATTTTTTTGACGGAAAATTATATTGTTTATATATGGATTTTTATTTATATAGTAGATATGGTAATATAAGAATCGTCTTCCAATTTTGTATTTAACTCGTGCCACACAGAAGCACAAAACACTCGGCCTTACACTACATATCATCTTTAAATACTTACTTATCCGAAAAGCAAATGATTTTTTCTTTTATAATAAGATCTGGACGATTATCTCTATCTCGATAATTTACAAGCTTATGTCCATTTACCAAGTTTAATACAACAAAACTCAATATGGTACAGTAGTTTTTATCTACATATACCTAGTAAAATATAATTATAATAATTACCAACCTCACAGAGTTTATAATAATGTTTTTCATAGATAAAAAGTGTACCTAAATTTTAGCGTTATAAGGCATAGTGCTCAAAGGGACCAATAAGTGAAATGACTATATGCAAGGAACATAGGAATGGTTATATCTTTAATAATCATCTTCCACTAAAAATTAAAAAAATATAACTTTTAAGGTAATAATCATTCAAGTACTCAGAATTTATCGATCTAACTAATTCAAATTTATATTGATAAAGTCTATTAAAGAGGAAAACGCTCATCATCAAGATATTTTTTCATTTTCAGAATTCAAACACGAGCCTTCTAGTAAAGCAATTCTATCCATTTCCCCACAACATTTAACTGTATTTTTTTTTTAAAAAAAGAAGAAGTGTTTTTTTGTACAACTATTCAATTTTCGTAACTCACTAGCTAGATTAATTCAAATTCGTGTTGCACATATAATGTCCATTGAAAAGGAAAGCGCTCCCTGTCGAGTTATTCTAACTTTCTATTTTTCAAGCGCGAAACTAAGACCTCTAATTAAAATTAGAGATATCATATTCATTCCATCATAACCGTCTTCTAGTGCTGAAGAAAAGAATAGGAAGGTGGAAAAAAGAGATAGAATTTATATATATATATATAGGTCTAGAGTCACCTCTCTAATTTTTCTATTTAAAAGAAATAATAGTGGATTTTTTGTGCTTTCATTGGGTAGTTTATTTATTTTTTATTTTTTACAATTGGGTAGTTGATTTACTACTTATTATGCTATCTTATAAAGGATCACAAAAGAGTTTGAGGTATATTTTAGAATGTCTAGTTGTTACTAAAAAATGTAAAAGTAAATTTCATCATGACTTAATGTTGTTTATTTAAGTTATTATAGAGATTATAATGGCTACTATTCCTAAGAAAATGTAAAAAAGTGCATATATTTTTTAGTATTTTTAAAATGGCTACTTGGTACTAAGAAAATTTCAAGTGTATTCATCATGATTTTTAATTTGCCTATTTAATTGGCACATCTATATAGTGCAATTGTAACTATGTTAATTTATTTTACTTTGTAAAAACATGTGAGACATTAAGGAAAATATGATTAAATTATATATAGGTCTTGTTTTAAAGTGGGAATTAATTAGGATAAAGATATGAATGCACTAAAATCTTGAATTAAAAGAACACAATATTTGAATAGTGCACCATACACATTAACATATACTATTTACTTTGAAATTAAAAAAATTAGCACCAAGTTGATGTTGGACTAATGCAATGTATTTGAGATACAATTTAATTTGTTATTTTTGAAAAAAATTAATTACCTGTTTCAAAATAGGCGTCACTTTTCTCTTTTTTAATTTTTATTTGACTTATATTTGAAATTATATTGAATTAGTATTAACTTAGTATTTTAAAAATAAAACTTATGTGTTAAAAAACTATACAAAAAACGATATAAGTTGTAACTCTTCACATATGAATATACTGAAAGAACAAATTTTGAAATGATGATAAAAAATATTGTAATTTGAATGTCGACAAGCAAAAAGTGATAGACAAGTATTTTCGACCGGCCATCAATGGTATAGTAAGAGGAGATCACTCCACCATTGATCAGAGATTTTGACTTCAAATCAGGAAAACGGAGAAATTAAATTCATGTCCTTTTTTCGCTTTTGATGAATCATATATCGTGTAAATCTGAATTAGTGGGACTGTGCTAGTAAGCAATAGCGATTATTGTATAAAATTAGTCAAAATACATGCAAACTAATAGAAATACTATGATTATAAAACAAGTAATTACTAAATGATGTAGAAAAAGATAAGTTAATAATTTTTTTTAGTATTGCTAAAAGAAAGTCAAAAGTAACTAAAAAAGTTTTTGAAAAAAATACTAGGTTGGCTTGACATCATCAACAAAGTCAAAGAAATTCATGATCAAAATATTATTTTGCAATTAGCCTTGTGTCATTTTGGAATGACAACTTGGGACAAGAGATTGAGTTCTCACACCAATCAAAGAAGTCAATCATAAAATATATTTATATTTTGAAGATTTGACTAAATGAAATTCTTGTAGTTTTTCATTAAGCTACAAGACTCAAATGTATCATGAGAAAAAAATTCATTTTAATGCATTTTCAAGATTATACTAATATTGTTTATCTTATGAGCTAATTACTTCAAATCAAAACTTCCTCAATCCTCATAGTTAATACCAGTGACGAAATCAAAACTTTACTAGTTAATGGTAATCAAAATATAATAGTTAAAAAATAATATCCGACCTATATATATAATATAATTTTAAAAAATATATTTTCTATTTTTTTCGATGGAAACATTTTCCTTCAAACACACCCTAAGTTCATGTCGATGATAGTATGAAAATATCTTTCCTTTTTTAGATATTATTGCTATGATCAATCAAATTAAATGACTACTTAGTCAACAATATGAATTAACGGGGTAATTACATACTGTAATTTAATTAAAAAGTCAAGTTATTCTAGTTGACCATTATTTTAGGCTCATGTCTTAAAAAATGTATGCTAATATTTATTTAATTATTGAAAAATCTCAAAAAAGTGTAAAAGTTAATTAATTGCATGTTTGATTTTAATGATTATGTCTATTCGCCGCGTAAATGGAGTGTATAATAATAATAATCCACTAGGCCTAGTTGATGAATTTATCCCCCTCATTTGGAAACAAAATTTAAGAGAAAAAAACCAAACAAATAAATACGATCAGACCTCTTTATAATAATCTCATTTTTTTAATAAATAAATAAATATATAATTGACCATTATATATTTATATATACATATTGATATTTGGTTGTTATAAGCAATGGTAACCTATACGATACTTCATTCTAAATTATGTGGTATTGAGTTTTTTCATTTTGTTAAAATCAACAGTATTTCATGTTCTCAAGAAGATATTAATGATATTCTTTCAATTTTATCTTTATTTTAAATAAAGATAGTACTGCGCAATCAAGAAACTAACTAAAGAGTTACAACTTACTCTCTATGTTTCAAAAAAAGTGATATTTTTAACTTTTCATATCCTTAAGAAATTACTCATTTTTAAAAAATAAATTATATTTACCCTTCATAGTACTTTGAAAAATATGTACAACTTTTTAGCAGTGTTTTAGTTACGTAAAACTCTCTTTATTTAAATAAAGATAAAATAAAAAGAATATCATTAATGCTATAAAATAATTACTTAGCAAACTTAAGATTAACACACTTAAAAGAAGAACAACGGAGAGAGTAATGTCTTTCAATCTATATTTCTTCATTCGTAAATGTAGTAGCTATTTATAGCTGTAAGCTAAAGTACAAATGTATAACTTGGCCACTAATTGCCAAGTGTTGGTAGTTTTCTAAAGGATGGTTTCCACATGGCATGCATCTTTGCCTTACACCATGATAAGTGATGAAAGTCACTAAATTGGTAGTCTCCAAGTGACATCCTCCATTTTCTTACAACACTCTCCCTTGGATGTCAATGTAAAAGAAAAGAAGTATATATAGACATTCATAATACGCATTACTTGTTGCCTCATTAAAAACCTTTCTAGGAAAACCCAGTGGGACAAAACCTAGACTAAGGGAAAAAGAGTACAACGCTTATTTTACTCCCCTGATAAAAACCACGATTCAGATGGTTAAGTTTTCGCATTCCAATCTTGTGTACCATCTTTTCAAGAGTTGAGGCTGATAAAGATTTGGTGAATAAATCTGCTGGATTATCACTTGAACAGATTTGTTGTACATCAATATCACCATTCTTCTGGAGATCATGTGTAAAGAATAATTTCGGTGAAATATGCTT
>NW_006238973.1:1171117-1173961 GCF_000226075.1 Solanum tuberosum | reverse complement strand
GTGAATAAATCTGCTGGATTATCACTTGAACGGATTTGTTGTACATCAATATCACCATTCTTCTGGAGATCATGTGTAAAGAATAATTTCGGTGAAATATGCTTCGTTCTATCTCCTTTTATGAAGCCTCCTCTTAATTGAGCTATGCATGCAACATTGTCTTCAAAGAGCACCGTGGGTACCTTGGCATCACACTTCAAACCACATCTTTCTTTGATGAAATGTATCACTGATCTCAACCATACACATCCTCTACTTGCCTCATGAATGGCTATTATCTCAGCATGATTTGAAGAAGTAGCGACAATGGACTGCTTCGTAGATCGCCATGATATAGCAATACCTCCGTATGTGAACAGGTAGCCTATTTAAGATCGAGTTTTATGTGGGTCAGATAAATAACCTGCATCTGCATGACCAACAAGATCTGCACTATCTTTATTAGTATAAAACAAACCCATATCACTAGTCCTTTTTAGATATCGCAATATATGTTTAACTCCATTCAAATGTCTTCGTGTAGGGGAGGAACTATATCTTGCTAATAAATTAACAGAAAATGCTATGTCAGGTCTCGTAGCATTAGCAAGATACATAAGTGCACTAATTGCACTAAGAGTTAGTACTTTAGGACCAAGAGGTTTCTCAGTCTCTTCTTGAGGTCGGAATGGATTTTTACTCACTTCAAGTGATCGTACAACCATTGGAGTACTTAATGGATATGCTTTGTCCATGTAAAATCGTTTCAAGATTTTCTCAGTATAGGCAAATTGATAGATGAAGACCCCGCCTGCTAAATGTTCAATTTGTAGACCAAGACAAAGTTTTGTCTTTCCAAGTTCTTTCATCTCAAATTCTTTCTTTAGATATTCAATTGCCTTTTGGATCTCTTCTAGAGTTCCAATGAGATTAATGTCATCAACATAAACAACAAGAATAACAAACCCTGATGTTGTTTTCTTAATAAAAATACAAGGACAAATGACATCATTTATATAATCTTGTTTTATCAAGTACTCACTGAGGCGATTATACCACATGCGCCCTGATTGTTTTAAGCCGTATAATGACTTTTTGTAATCTGATTGAACACATTTCCTGCGGTTTTGAACTATATGCTTCAGGCCATTTTAAGTCCTTCTGGAAATTTTCATATAAAATTTCATTATCAAGTGAACCGTAAAGATAAGCTATAGCCACATCTATTAGATGTATTTCAAGATTTTCATGTACAACTAAACTGATGAGATATCAAAAAGTTATTGCATCCATAACTGGCGAATATATCTCTTCATAGTTGACACCGGGTCTTTGAGAGAATCCTTGTGCAACAAGGCGTGCCTTGTATCTTAAAATTTCATTTCTCTCATTTCTTTTTCGCACAAAAACCCATTTATAGCCAACAGATTTACATCGTTTGGGGTTTGGACTACAAGTCCAAAAACCCCATGTTTAGCAAGTGAGTTCAATTATGATTGAATTGCCTCTTGCTATTTTGGCCAATCACATCTTCATCGACATTCTTCGACAGATAAAGGTTCAAGATCCTCATTATCTTGCATAATGTTAAGTGCAACATTATATGCGAAAACATTATCAACTATGATTTTTGATCGATCTAAACTTATCCTATCACCCGTAGAACTTATTGAAAGTTCTTTATTCACTTGAGTCTCGGGTTCACTGATTTCTTCAAGAATATCAGGATTAATCAGATCTTGAATCTCTTCGTGGGATTCTTTTGTAGTGTCATTTTTCGTACTTCTTTTTCTAGGACTTTTATCCTTTGAACCCACTGGTCTGCCACGCTTCAAACGTGTTTGTGATTCAGAAGCCATGACACTTGTAGATGGTCCTTTAGGGACGTCAATCCGGATAGGCACATTTACTGTAGGAGTATGTGGCTTTGTTATTCTTTTCAAATCAGTAAATGCGTCTGGCATTTGATTTGCTATGTTTTGCAAATGGATGATCTTCTGGACCTCTTGTTCATACATAGGGGAACGTGGATCAAAATGAGATAATGATGAAACTTTCCATGCAATTTCACTTTTAAGTTCCTTTTTCTCTCC
This sequence comes from Solanum tuberosum, assembly GCF_000226075.1. Lineage (NCBI taxonomy): Eukaryota > Viridiplantae > Streptophyta > Magnoliopsida > Solanales > Solanaceae > Solanum > Solanum tuberosum. The sequence goes on along the minus strand of NW_006238973.1, from coordinate 1,171,889 downwards.
CCCTAATTGCGGAAAATTTGTTTCATCAAATCGACAGTCTCCAAATCTTGCAGTAAATAAATCTCCCGTCAATGGCTCAAGGTAGCAAATTATGGAGGGTGAATCAAACCCAACATATATGCCTAACCTTCTTTGTGGGCCCATCTTAGTGCGCTGAGGTGGTGCTACTAGCACATATATAGCACATCCAAAAATTCGTAGATGAGCAATATTTGGTTCATGACCAAATACTAATTGTGACGGAGAATATTTATTATAATGAGTCGGTCTGAGACGAACAAGTGATGCTGTGTCACGACCCGAGAGCATCCCAAGTCGTAACATGCGTATTCGACCTATCGGAGGTCTCATACAAGCCCTTAGCATTCATCACATTAGATATGTAAAATAGTGCGGAATAAAAAAACTTTTTAAATAAAATCCCATAAGACTCAAAGGTCATTTTTAAAAACATCATTCAAAAGTACACAAGCGGAATACTAAGTCTCTTAGCCATCTTAGACATAAACGTGAAAACATACTAGGGACACGGCCCTTTACAATCAAAAGAAGTCTATTAAGTCTATTACAAGAACCTTATCATAAAACTAGAATAGAAAACTCTTGTCCTCGACATATGAGGACATACCACAAGATCTTGGAAGAACTTCAAGTTCCAAGCTTACTATGGAACCCGCTCACTTTCCGGAACCTACACTTGTAAAAAAATAAATAGAGAAATATGGAATTAGCACAACTAAGTACTAAGTATGATGACCATGCAAAAACATGC